>NW_015387081.1:138673-150558 GCF_001527695.2 Protobothrops mucrosquamatus
ATTAATTTATGAGATTACAATGTGCCAAATATTACTTAATTTAAATAATCTGTGTTAGGTATAACTCATATTTTTAAAAGATGCAATTTCACTTGAACCATGTTTCTTGCTCCACTTTATCCTTCTCCATACTGCTCTTTCAGCCGGAAATGAAACTCATTAAAATTCTTCCATGGATCACCTGGAAATCCACTGATCCTTGTTAGCAAATTGGAAAACAGATGGCTATTTATAAATTAGTTATGACTAGGTAGCAGCTCTAGATCTTAAACCTTTGTACATTAATTATCTCTTACAATGTGTTTTTCTATTAAAATTACTTTAGTTTTCTTCTCTTGGTTTTTTAGAAATGAAGAAGAATCATGAATGAGGCAAGCTTGATTTTCTTTCAAATAATTTTACTAATAATTGAATTCTAGATGCCTAGAAACTAAATAAACCTGCATCTCAGGCAACTAAGTAATAAAGAATTTTAAGTCAACTATTGAGATCTAAGTGAAGAATTGTTAATTATATAAATGGGAATTACATTTTTGAAGGCAAATCCCGTAAAGTTAAAATGGATTTCTTCCCAGGTAAATACCTTTTATCTATATTTCCCATAGGTTCTTTGACCTAATATAGGGATTTGACTTAATATAGGGATAAACAATGTTAAGAGGCAGACAGCTACTTTAGTATCCACAGGTTTGTCCCTCAGTAGTTCACATTATGCTTAGTTTCATACAGCAAAGGCCTCGTAGGAGTATATTTTCTTTTTATGGAAAATATTATTGTGGCTAGATACATCTTGCTTTATCTTTTCTACTCCAACCCCATCCCACTCCATCTAAAAATTATCATTCATTGCCCTCCCACACCTCTATACCTTTGGAAAGTAATGAGAATTAGGGGTTAATGATTAGTGAAACCCCTTAAAATGCTGACATTTAAAGCATCATTTGCCTCTGAATTACAAACCATCAAAATATCAGGGGAAATTGACATCTGAGATGCCATTTATTTATCTCATTTATATGGCTGCCTAGACATCATGCAACTAGTCCTTCTTAAAATTCAGGCAGAAAAAAAACAAAACAAAATATGTCTCAGAGTGTTATTTGATAGATATGTAAACTCATTCTCCTTCATATACACATGCACAAACACATAACTTCCAATACAAAATTAGTTGTTTTGCGTTAAGTATTTTAATTTGGCTCTTCATTTAATAGATTTATTATTCTTCCCATAAAAATTCAGAGTAATATAATGGTGATTGCTCTCCTATTTTACACTCCAAATTCTGAAAATAAGACTAATTCAAGAAATGCATTCTTACTGGCAGAAATTTGCTTTGATCTTAATCTAGATCTATTTTGTGTGACCATTGAATACTGCACTTGGATATTAGAAACTAGTATATCTTTTTTATGATTGATAGTTGTTTTTATTTTTTTAAAATGCAGCATATAGTGATACAATATAACTAGTGAGGGAATAATACAGAAATTATTTAACTGAATGTTCTTTAGGATATCAAATTATTGCTGGAACATCTGTGTTTTCTGTTTGTGTGTGAGCATTCATAAGTACGTCTGAAGTTACCTTATAAAAGGTTAAATTATCTACAAACCCTTATGTCCTTCAGGCTTGTTGGACTTCAATTGTTATAATTTTCAACAAGTAAGACCACATCTCCTTAGTATTATTATTTTCCAAACATTCAAAAAGAGGTTAGTGTAAATGCCAACAATCTGACTATTTTCTGCATATTTGGAATTTTCTAGGCAATTCATCAACAAACGGTTGAATGGCGTGAATATTTAGCAACACCATTTTAGTAGATGGCAGATGAGAGATTTTTTTTCCTATCTCTTCTAGAATCTCCCAGCTACTACTAATGCAACATACTTTTAGCTTTTTTGGACAATTGAAAACTTTCTAAATATTACTGCAACTATTTACTGTTTCCTTTTCTATGGATGTCAATTGGACTTGTATGAAACCAAAATTTTAACCAACAATAAAATTTCATAATTCTACATAATTATAATCTGATCTGCCTCTAAAACAATGCTTGAACTAAAGTCATGTGCATTAGGAACCCTAGGTAACAGACTTTGATACTTCCAAACTGAGCTACTGGCACAAAGAGCCATGGAAAGATACATTCTCAGCATCACTAGACAAGATAGAAAGACCTGCACATGGATTAGAGAGCAAATGAAAGTATATGATATCATCAAGAAAGTAAAAGAACTGAAATAGAAATGGACTAATTACATAGCAAGAAGAACTGATGGCAGATGGACCAAGGAAGTCATAGAATGGATCCTGCTTGATAAAAAGTGTCCATGAAAGAGTCCTAAAACAAGATGGATTGATGACATCAGCAAGTATTGAGGGCCCAACTGGCAAAAGAAAGCTTAGGACCATGGAAACATGTGGAAGAGGCCTTCATCCTGCAGTGCATCAACAATGGCTAAAATGATTATGATAAAACTAAGCTAGGCATAACAATTTACAAAGGTTGTGCCCATTTATTGATTAATCATTCAGCAACTATTAAAACTTATAGCAGCACTGAATAGCAGTTATAACTGGTCCTCCTGCTTATGGCCATTGCAGCATCCCCTAGGTCATGTAATAGTGATCAGGTTTTTAATGCTGGTCTCACAATTATGATGTAGCATCCCATGTTCATGTGATCTTCACTGCCAACTTTTGAAAAGCAAAGTTAACAGGGATGTTGACAGGAAGTCACAAATAGCAATCATGCGAGGTCCTCAATAAATGATTCATATGGTCCTTGCTTAACAATGGCCACAGGACTGTTGGAACTGATGCCACTAAATAGCATGATCTCATAGTTTTCTTAACTGTACCACTTAAAGATACAGTTTTCAGTCCCAACTGGCATCACTAGGCAAAAACTGAATTAAAACCTGAATTACACCATAAAGGATGTAATTTGCTTTCCTGAATTTCTAACATATTTACCTCTATGTTGTTTTTAACTTTTCATTGTTATTACCAAATAGAATAGAAGGTATCAATAAACTATATGAAACATTTATTTTTTTAAAAAAAATTGAACAATGAGAAAAGCTTGGAAAACAGTATTTCTCAAGTGTAGCAACTTTAAGATGTTTAGACTTTAACCCCCAGAATTTCCTAGCCAGCATTCAGCAAGTTCCGGGAGTTGAAATCCACACACATCTTAAGGTTTCCAAATTTGAAAAACACTGCTGTAAAACAACTCTCTCCAAAATCATTTTTAAGACTCCTCTGCAAAATAAAAGAAACTACAAACAAAGGTATAGAGGGCAAAGAAATGAAAATAAGAGTGGGAGAAAACAATGTAAAAATAAAAAGCTGTTAACATAAAGGAGTCCACTTTGGGAAAAATAATAAAAGGAAGCATTTATGGAACAAGAAAGAAAGAAAAGGACTTGTTAGAACAAAAATGCTTTTAAAGATAGCATCTGAAAACAACACAAGACACATCCATCATCTTATTACATTCTTTCTACATCTGAACAACAGATAATATAGTTTTTAAAGTTTTAGTGATGTGAGTAGGCGTTTATCCATGCCACATTTTACTTGGGTTGGTTCTTTCTTATACAACTTCCTGCTACCTGAAGTTTCTGACTACAATAAATAGAGCATTACTTGATCTAATTTGTGTAATGGCAGCATACTTTTAAGATCTCCAAATGTATGGTTAAAAGCACTTGGGCTGGTGGCTTGCAATTGAAAATAGCAAAATATATGATTTTGAAAGATTTCCCCATTTTTAAAGGTTTTTGGTATAGGGAGGGAAGTCTTCCTGATAAGTGCAGAGAGTATGCTACTAAACTGACATGGCTCATCTCTCAGTAATTTCAGCTAATGTTGTAATGAACCCTGTCTTGGTATTTCTTAAAGTTTTCTTCCGTACAAAAGAGGGCTTTGTTTTGTTGTCTTTTTCTCTTGATCCATATTTTGCTTCTAATTTTCCATTATGCTGTTTTTTAGCCTACCTTATAGTTAGCAACGATAGAGATACTTTTGGTTATAGGGATTTCATAATTTTAATGTTTGACATACTGTATGTTTTAAACTAATAAACATCAACTGGAGGAGTTTCTTTCAGATATTTTCCCATGGGATTTAATGTAAATTTGGAAAGTGTAGGAAGATTGTACACTGCAAAGCAGGACATCTACAAACAATTTTTGATCAGCCTGTGATTAAAACTGAAAAAAAAAGCTATAGTGGGCTCAATTTTTTCATCTTTGAAACAATTTTAAAAGCATTTTTCCTTCATAACATTGCTATAAAAAGAGGGGAGGGTTCTTTCTATTCTAAATGCACCTTTTAATTTATTCATTCTACATCAGGGTGTCAAACTGCCGGCCCACAGGCCGGTTGCATCATACGGAGGCCTTGCCCATTCCAGCTGCGACCATGCAAAAAAAGTCATGATACGTCACGACATGTCACGCGATGTGGCGAGTTTGACACCTGTGTTCTAGATGTTAATTTTAAAAAACCTGAGCACTACCCATTTTAAAAATCTTAGTTGAATTTATATTAAACTTCAAGCCAAATTTCACAGTGCGAAATTTTATTTATTTTATTTAAAGAATACAGCTTAAATGCCTCTCCAAAGAAAGAGGAATAATTAAATACAGAATATATTTAAAAACAAGATTAGAATATGTACAATTGCAGTAAATGTTCTCCTTAAATTTATACTGCAGGAAGTAGTGAATGAATAAGGTTACCTTTAGACAGTATTTTTACTGAACGTCTTCCTTCCAGTCTTCAGTCAAAAACTGTTTCATACGAAAACAAACATAATGGTTTTAAATATCATTTTACTCAGAAACAATCATAATTAACAATGAAATCTTATGCATTTCTAATTAGAAGTACATTCCACTAAGCTCCAAATAAATATTGAAAAATTAACAAAAAGGATTAGAAAAACAAATGTTGCCTTTCTACCCAAAATGTTTCACCTCAGATTACCAGGGTAAAATAATTAAAAGTTGCATTAATTAATTGTTGTACTTATTTCTGGTTGAATCATGATTTTCTAGTCAGGGTAAGAGTGCAGGACAAGAGGGAAATAACACAGCAAGTACATAATTCTTTTGTGTTAAATGGACTGATATTTTTGAGAGATCAGCCATTAATTACAGTGCTATAAATAGTGAATGAAAATATAGCTTCATGAGAAAATCAGCCAAACATCATTTATTGGCTCAGCCATTACCCTACCTTTTAATCCATTTTGCTTTATTGTTTTAAAAAGAATACAGTATCATTGATTGGATAATTGCAAAACCGATGGGAAATTGTAAACTCTATCATAAAAAAAACATTTTCCAATATATAACTAGCTCTAATCCAAGGGATTGAGATCAATAGTAATCAAGACACTTTATCCTTGCAAGATGGACCATCACCTTAACTTTTCAGCATTGCTGTTAAAATAATATCTGATATTAGAGGATGACTCTAGTAGTTCTGTGGAAGTAAAGATATTCATTATGCCTAATTGTATGCATGTTTATTTATCAGCCATTCTGAATTCATCAGCTTCCACAGTATAGTCAATGCATTGGTAAAATACTAGTCAGCTAAACTGGAAAAATAGTGTGTGATAAAATAACTATTATTAAAGTTATATTATTTTAAGTAACACCTATCTTATTTTATTGCTTCCTCGTGTTAGGAAATAAACCTGAATGAGAATCAGATGAATAACTATCACAGAGCCATTGTGTGTCAGGATTAGAAGGGACCTTGGAATTAATCTATTAACCACTACCTGGTTCAAGAATGCACTACTATAGTACCCATCACAGAAGGTCATTCAAGGTCTTTTTAAATATCTCCAATGAAGCCTTTTCCATTGCTGGACACCTGTTACTGCTATGAATGTTTTTCTTTCCTGATGTCCAATTAGATCTGCAACTTTTTAATTTCAACTCAGGAACAACCCTGAAGAAGTTTGCTTCTGTTTTACACAACAGGGGTTCAGATATCATGCCCTTTCTTTTATATACTATATCCAGAACTAACAGTCATTCCTAATAAATGCTTTATTCCTGGATCCTTAAATCTTGGTTGCACTCCTGTGGTTATGCTTTAGTTTGTCAATGACTTTTCTTAACTTGAGTACCCATAAATTTATGCAATGTTCCACATGTAATACTGGGTATGTTCTCCTACATGACTTTTAGTTTTATTCAAAGATCTAGGACTTTGTATGGGTCTTTCTTCCCTGAAAGTGCTATAATCTGGTCCAGGATCACCTTATCTAGATCTTAGTCTCGCTCAGTGGTTTATAACAAGTTCCCACCATATTATCATCATTTATTTTCCACCCTTTTATTGTTACCCAGATGCTCTCAACTGGATCCTTAGACCCACATTCCAGGATTTTAACACACATGTAAAATTATTTTACATACTGTACAGTTCCTTTTCTTCTCTCATTAAGTCTGTTCCTTTATATAAATAAAAGCTTCAATCTTTGCTTTCCACTGATATATTTCCACTAGTATTTCATTTAATTTTATGGATGGTAAATATGGAGTGCAACTCTGGGAAGTAGGTTTATATACTTTAATTAAAGCACTGATAGATGGTTCTAGATTACAGAGTGAGGACAGTAGAAAATAAGGTCTTTTATAGGAATTGTGAACTGTGAAGTGAGAAAAGAAAGTCTAGGGCTCTGATTTCTTATTAAGAATTTGGGACCACAGGAAGAAAACTGGATTAATTTTTGTGTATATAGTAGAGCCATTTTATTGTACAAGAAAACCATGCTTTTTTGGGGGGGGAACAGTCAGCAGTGCTAGAAATAGCCATTGTTTCCTGTTAACGAGTGGCAGAACATTGATGGGGTTAGGCATGGGACTTTAATTAACTATGAAACATCCACAATTTTAGCTAGTTATTTTGTTGCTTTTCTGCTGATTAGGTCTATCTACAATCATTGCATGGATTGAGTTTTGCTGCCTTTTGTTAGTGTCATCCTGCTTGGTTGGAATCATTAATATTTCGTTATTTTTATTCAGGAAGGATTAGAAGGTCTTTGCTTACAGTCAGGAATACTTTCTTAAGCCTGACACATTATGGTAAAATGGGGAAGGGGTACTGGGTCTTTCTCATGTTTACAGGGTCAGTGAAAAATGTCCTAGAAATAGGGTTTTATTTTGTTTTTCCATACCATAATAATTAAATTATCAAATTAATCAAGTCAGATAAATATTATTCAAAGTTGGTTGAATAGACATTTTGAATTTACACAACTGCTACTCATATAAAGTCAACAGAGGGTACTTATTTACTCATGAGTAATGGAATCGCACTAAAGATAACTCTTCAAAAATAGATTGCAGAATCCAACCTCAGGACACTTTTCAGGAAAACAATTTGCTTGCATTATATTGAATTATATCTGGAGTTGTTGTTTTTTCTTAAAAACCATGATCCTATAGAAATTGTTGGACTATAATTCCTAGCACCTCCATAATGCATGAGTAATGGATGTAAAGAGTTATTTTTATCCATATTAAAAGACCCACAAATTCCTATCAGTTATTTGGTTATCCCAGTATTTGTACACACATTTCATTAGCTTTATTCATTGATATTGCAGATGTGGTCAAAACTGGCAAGGGGGGATGGAGCATTGAAATGCACATATTTTTGAGCCCTCCCATTTAGATACATTGTAGCTTTTATCCTTGATATTAGAGAAAAATAAAATTGATTGTAAACAGTGATGTAAATATTGTTGACCTTTGCCATTGGCTGATGAATTCTTCCTCCCTGCCCTTCCAATTCCCCCACAGATTCCAAAATTCTTACAAAGAAATCAGAATCCCTCCAAGTCAGAGAGCAAGCTAAAAAAAAAGAGAGAGAACATTATAAGCTAGTAATGATTGTTAAATCTAATAAAAATGTGTCATATCTCAATGCAATTTTATGCTTTATTTAAGTTTTCCCTTCTCTTCAAGCTAGGATGCAGAAACAGTTAATCATTAAGATAGTTATAAAGTCCAATACAGGACAGTGATAATCCAGCTATACTTTTTTTTTTAAAGTTATTTTAAACCCTTCAGCAGAATTGGAGGGTGGAGAAAGAAAAGCAAATAACATCAGCTTTGGCAGTCAGTTTAAAAAAAAATATTTCTTTGTGGGTTTTTCAAATGAAGGTGTAGTTGAAAGGAATCCAAAGATTTCTTTAGCTTAATTCTTTAGCTTAATTCCCGGCTAAATTGCCTAGAAATTAAAAATATATACCCCAAATCACAGAGCAGGATGGCATGCCATGCGTTCTGTTTTTAATTGTATAGGTTTTTTTTTCTTTGTGTTTTTCATCTTTAATTTTCTAAAAATCTATTAAAGGCTTAAAAAAGAAAAAGAAAAAGGAATGAGAACATGAACCCACTTCTGACCTAAGCATAACATAACATCAACTTTAGTTTCATTCATTTAAAAAATAATAATGTGTTTTTGTCAAAGTAAAAGTAATTTTGTTGTTCAATGATTCCTTTTAAACGTTATATAAAAATGTTTGAGAAGATAAAACTTGGTACATGGGAAAAAAAACCTTTTACACTTATGATCACCAAGGCAAGTTTTACATCAAAAGCATGGCATTTTAAAAAGGAGGCATATAGAGATTCTCTAATTTCTGTCAGACCTTTAATGTGCTTTGCATGATAATTTGACCATAGAATGACTTGGCTCCAGGCCCAGAGTAATTATGTTTCTTGTGTTGCTGTCTTAGCTTACTGCCAAATGTGGCAAAGTAGGCCTTTCCCTCACACAACAGTTAATGAAAACTGTCAAAGCCTTTCAGACTTCCTTATTTTGTTGTACTTAAGTTGTCATTGTGCTCAGTTGATTTTTTTCAATTATTTTTTGGCTGAGAAGAAGCAATAATAGAAAATATTTCATTTTTACATAACAGCATAGTAAAAAAATTTCATGCTAGTTAATCTTAAAACTAATCCCTTCTACAACTAAAAAATGGTGAAACTACAGGCCCAGTTCCATTCCTACACAATGTAAAAGGGAAAAAAGGTTTCTTTTGATAATCATGGTATTAAGTTTTAAACAAATCAAACTGGTGGTCAGTTCTTTAATAGAACCTCCACTAATGGAGGGATTCAGCCAGTTCGCACCAGTTCGGTAGAACCGGCAGCTAATTTCTTTTGACTTCAGAGAACCGGTTGATATGTGACAGAAACGCTCCCCCTTCCTGCCCCCATTTGGAACCATGCAACACCTTCTTTCAAAGCTCCAACACAGTCCTCTGTTACTTCCTCCACCACCGTGGGCAGTCCCACAAACAAAAGAAGTTTGTGGGACTAAAAAAAATGTTCAGTCAATTCCAACTTTGCGAGATCTTTCTTTTTTGTGACAAATTGGAATTGATTGATTGAACTTTATTTTTTTAGTCCCACAAACTTCTTTTGTTTGTGGGACTGCACACGGTGGTGAAGAAAGTAACGGAGGAGTTGGAAAGAAGGTTAGAAAAGAAATGGTTTGGGAAGCGAGGGCATCTGGGCAGTAGTGGGTGGAGCAAGTTCTCAAGCTCCATGGCAGCAGAGAAATGCTTTCCAGCTCTGGCGCTCCACCTGCTGCTTTGGTGGTTGTGTGGGCAGAACTGCAAAGAAGGCTCAGAAGGGAAGTGAAAGGGAAGAGCGTGGGTGGGCAGGTGAGGGGGTCTGCTGAAGCCATCTAGAGGAAAAGACAAAAAGAAGCCCCCACCTCGCCCAACGCCAGCAGTTCAGAGAAGGTTCCTCTGAGCTGGATGGCCAGTTGACAGCTGAGGAGGTGCTGCAGTGGGTTGTGCCCAGGTAAAGGAGAGCATGTGAGGCTGGGAGGGCCAGGACTGGGGGGGAGGTAAACCAGCTGTGCCAGGATGCATCGGGCCACATGGAACCTCCGTGAGTTAGTGGAAGGCTGGTTGAAGAGAGGGTCAGTTATGGTTCTGCCTGATTTATTACATGGCAGGCTATTAAAAAGTACCCTGCTCCATTTCATTAAAAATTTAAAAAATAGTTTTTTTTTAACAAAATGGAGTGGGCTGCCTGTTAATAGCCTGCCCTGTAATAAAGCAGGCATAACCCCGACTATCCCTCTTTTCAGCCACCTGCTCACTAACTTTGGTTCCATAAGAAGAAGGCAGGTATCAAATGGTGACTTATTATTTTTTCTCCAACTGCTTGTGTCCAGTATTAGAACTGATAGTTAGCTTTCAGGGAGACCGTGTGGTCGAGGAAGGTACCACTTGTAATAAAAAACAGAAGTGCTGTCCTGTATCATGGTGAACCAGTCACAGAACCCCATCAGCATGGGTGGAGATGGTCCCAGGACAGCTGGAAGGGGATTCTTACCTGGCCTGGGCCCCATCCACTCGATGGCTCTGATAGGGGGGTGGCTGCTGCTGCTCCTGCTGCTGTATAGCCAGCTGGTTGAGGGGCTTGGAGCAGCAGGAGCAGCAGCAGCCATCGCCCCGTCAGAGCCATGAGCGGACATGGCCTGGGCCAGGCAAGGGCCCCCTTCTGGCCATCCCAGGGCCATCTCTGCCTGTGCCAATGGGGCTGCACTGTGGAAGGGAGACAACGGTGGTTCTGATATTTCCCCCTGCCAGCTGCCTGCCCGGCATCCCTTCTACACAATCCTACGTGACCACAGTGTGGATGAGAGGCTCGGCTGGTGGGGGGGCGGCTTTCCTCTGTGAATTAGAGGATCAGAGGAATGCTGTGGATATAATTTACTTGGATTTCAGTAAGACATTTGATACAGTAGATCACAACCTACTACTTGATAAGATAGAAAAATGTGGCTTAGACAGCATCATCACCAGATGGATTCGTAGCTGGCTGACCGGCTATACTCAGCGTGTGGTCCTCAATGGAACCACATCTACATGGAGGGAAGTGTGTAGTGGGGTGCCCCAGGGCTCTGTTCTGGGCCCAGTGCTCTTCAACATCTTCATCAATGATTTGGACGAGGGGATAGGTGGGAAACTCATCAAATTTGCAGACGACACCACGACTGGCAGGAATAGCCAACACTCCAGAAGATAGGCTTAAGATACAGGAGGATCTGGACAGACTTGAACACTGGGCACTATCTAACAAAATGAAATTCAATGGTGAAAAAAGTAAGGTTCTACATTTAGGCAAGAAAAACCAAATGTACAGGTATAGTATAGGGGGTACCTTGCTCAATAATAGTAACTGTGAGAGGTATCTCGGAGTCCTAGTGGACAATCACTTAAATATGCAATGTCCTGCAGCTGCCAAAAAAGCCAACACAGTGCTGGGCTGCATTAACAGAGGGATAGAGTCAAGATCTCATGAAGTATTAATACCACTTTACAATGCCTTGGTAAGGCCACACTTGGAATACCGGATCCAGTTTTTGTCACCAAGATGTAAAAAAGATGTTGAGACTCTAGAAAGAGTACAGAGAAGAACAACAAAGATGATTATGGGACTGGAGGCTAAAACATATAAGGAACGGCTGCTGGAATTGGGTATGTCTAGTTTAATGAAGAGAAGGACAAGGGGGGACATGATAGCAGTGTTCCAATATTTCAGGGGCTGCCACAAAGAAGAGGGAGTCAAGCTATTTTCCAAAGCACCTGAAGGCAGGACAAGAAGCCATGGATGGAAACTAATCAAGGAGAGAAGCAACCTATAACTAAGGAGAAACTTCCTGACAGTTAGAACAATTAACCAATGGAACAACCTGCCTCCAGAAGCAGTGAATGCTCCAACACTGGAAGTTTTTAAGAAGAGATTGGACAGCGATTTGTCTGAAATGGTATAGGGTTTCCTGCCTGAGCAGGGGGTTGGACTAGATGACCTCCAAGG
>NW_015387081.1:151840-192764 GCF_001527695.2 Protobothrops mucrosquamatus
TAAGACCTTTGTTTCATATAGGTCATAACTTTGAAAAAGCCACTGAGAAACCAGTCATAAATTGAGGACTATTTGTAAGCATTTAAAAGGCTACTATAATGGAAGCCTCATTCAGACCTTCTCAATAAAACCCAAACCAACATAGTCTATTGAATTAACAAAAGATTCTAAAGGAAAAACATGTAACAGAGTATATTCAGGATCTTATCTTCCACATGCTTTGTATTAGATATTTGACTAGATTATGTTACTGTCAGCCAAATTTACTCTTTTTTCCCCCAAATGACTTCACATTTCTGTGGCAAATTGTGTCCATTTATTTTTCAGTTCTAGTTGTGTATAGGCTAAGATATGGCCATGTTGTGTCCTTTCTAGAAGCATTATGTCTTCTCCAGTGGTAAGAGCCTTGCTCTGATTATTTATTTCATCACATTCAAAGGAGTCAACTTGACAATCTTTTCATATATTAAATATCAATTAAATATAGAGAATGTCAAACTGAATAGCTACACAGGTTCAGGTGACCTTTCTCGAATTGTTCAGTAAAACTAATTATAAAATAAAATAGAAGAATGAGGGGTAGTAGGGGAGCCAGACCAAACAATGGTTAGAAGTGGCATCGAATATAGGTATTAACATAATTTGAAGTTAGTTTATAATTAGATTGGGTTGAACAGTAGTTGAACAGTTAGAAAAGAGGCTTTTCTTCTTTTCCACTCAGCAGGTTTGAGGAGTCTTGGAAAGGGCAGAAAACTGTTAGCCAAATGCATAATTATTTTCATACTGACCTCACAGTCAATTATTTTATTTTATTTGTTTCAACCGGGCATGTTCCACCATCAAATCTTTCCTCCATTCTAACTCTCAAGTTTTGCTAGGCCTTTACCTTGGCCTAGTTGGATGTAGAACCTTCAGCAGTCCTGTGGGTATTATAAGATTATCCCTCTACAGCAGCACCTGTACCCCTGTGAGATGGCTCCTTGGATTCTCTAAGCCACAGGCTCCTCTGTTGCTGTCTTTAAAGAGATCTAGGATGACACTCATCTACTTCATCTAAAAGAAATTCCCTGGCAGAGAACACATTGTTTACTTGTTGCTTTTTCTATCTCTTCAGGATTGTGATGTACTTTCCCAAAGTGCCTGACTTGGTGCTTTTATTTGTTTTGTTTCCCCCATCTACAATTAAAAATTAGTGATAATCTTTGTGATTGTCATTATTATTTGTATTATACTGATAGTATTCCAAGGTTACCTTATTGCATTCTATAGCTATTTTTTATTCATATCTATACTTTTAGGTATATGTGTTTTCAGGCCAAAAGGTTGTAATAACTTGGCTTGGAAATGTTCTGTTCTTTAACCTCAGGTAGCAAAATATCTTCAGCATCTGAGGAAATCTTGGTTTATTTTTCACATCATGTCTAGGTGAGATCTTAAGGATGAGTGGCTGCCAGGCTGATAGAGACAGAGCTATGGTGTTATAACAATCTGGCAACTAACCACTTTAATGGGAAAAGTTGTTTTGTGTGTTGCTATTATTGAGATTACTGTGAATTTGGAGAGGGATAGGAGAGAGGTTTATGTCATCTGTGAACATTATATGGCAATGGAGTATTTAGCCTTATGTTTGAAACATCTTTGTGTCAGCAATGAGAACTATCTGATTGCATCTAAAGATACAGTGGATTTCATGGAAACTGCAAGATGCTGTTGTTTTTCTAGACATCTGGAGGCAAGGAAAAAAGCTTCGTTTATGAGAGGAAGCAAATGCCCCTTCACATAAAGTGCATTTATCAGGTTGTCTCAAGGAGAGAAAGCACTGTTGTGCTCATATTCAATCAGACCAATATCATGAAAGCCACAGGAGGTACAGTAGCTAGAGGCTGAGCATCTGTCATACAGCCAGAGTATAATTTTTCTTCTTTTAAAAAATGAAGAAATGTCTATCAATTTGGAAATAATTTACATAAAACAGAACTCTTCCTCTCAACAATATATTGATTAATATCTCATCTTCTGCAGGGTCTGATAATATATCAGTATCTCATGATTTTATTTCTTATGCACTGTTAAAAACCACTTATTTTTTTAAAATGAAGCATTGGATAATAGTAAGCATAATTTAAAATGTGCTTTCCATGTCAATTATGCCCAAATTATCTCCTCTTTCTCCTATTAATGAACAGTACAAAAGGTTCATTTGAGAAGAGAAGGAAGAGTCATCTGGGTCGTCACTCTTAGTAAAAAATATAATAAGGAAGTAAGTAGACAGATAATAGCAGTTATTTAAAAATAAATAAAAACTGAATAGAATACATGGCGATTCTTCACAGGTGCATATACATTTTGAGGGGAAAAAAAAACTTTTAATGACCCTGTAATCCCTTGCATCAAGGTGGAGTCAGGGCAACTTAATGGAACAGAGCATTTACAGGCCAGATATCTTTCCTGATGCCTATGCAGGGTTCTCAGACATTTTGAAAAATAAATATATAAAATTATTTGATCATTTTGATGCCCCCATCATTTCTGGACAGCATACTTCATTATCTTCTTGTAAGGATACATTTGGAACTTGAATTCCAGAATATATTATTGCAATAAATACATTAATAATTCATCTCCCCCCACCCAGCTAGATTCAGCTGCCAGCCCTTACTTTCTTTCTTTATTTTAGTCAAAATACCCACACATTATATGTGGAAAACAAGCCAGTTCTTTAGTATTACACACAATGGAAAAAAGTTATCTTTATCTTTATATTTACATTTACATTTTTCTGTCTGTAAATATATTTACAAACAGGAAAACAAATGTAAATAAATTTGACACATATGAACTAAGCTATGAAGTGGTTAACCGATGTATAGCCTAGCATACTGTGAAAACAAACCACAAATAACAGGACTGGGTCCATTCAACCATTTACCAAATTAATATTATTTAAATAAATATATACTGTTGGAAGGCAATAATAATGAAAACAATTGGAGTGATATATTTCCTTTATTAAAAAAAAACTTACAATTTTGTATTTACATACACACAAAATTATACATAACAGGAACTTGAAAAAAATAATTCTATTACTGTGTTATGATTACTACCTATTCTGTCTTTCTGTGGATATATTGGCTGATCTTTTATACTACCTTCTAAGACAATGTTCAGCTAGTAGAATAAAACTTACCTGTGTTTACTAAATCTCCCTACCACCTCTCAATACATGGTTTAAATTCCTGCCTGCCTTTCAAGTGCTCATCGAAATTATTCATACAATATCATCAGTTCTTCCATTTTTTTTTCATTCTGTGATATCTGTGACATAAAGAGGATTAATTTAAAATTATATATCTTATTTTTCATGCTCTGTATTGATTTTGGGAAGGTTTACTTAAAATCACTTTAGTATAAAGTCAAAATATGTAAAACAATATTTTTAAAAATCAGTCAGAGTGCTAAAACACATTAAAATATAGCCTCAGCATAAATAAGGCCCATTTAGCAAATCTCTAAACAGCTTTGTGAAGTAAAGTATCCTGGCCACCTCCCAAATGCCCTACAAGGATCACTTTAATATGCCTCCCCAAGCAGAGTTTCTGAATAAGAAGGCCACCACTAATACAGCAAAGCTATATGGTATATGTCAGTGTTGGGGAACCTTTTAGAGACCGAGTGCCCAAACTGCAAACCAAAACCCACTTATGCATTCCCGCGAGAAGTTGAAATTGACTGATTGATTGAAACTTTTTTTTTTGTACACGGCGGCGGAGGCCTAAAGCAAAAAGGTTTTATAAAACCCAGCTGAAGGCCAAAGAGGGCTCTGAGTGCCGCCTCTGGCACCCGTGCCATAGGTTCACCACCACTGGTATATGCTATTCTATGCACAGAATGAATGTTTTTTCTTGTTTTACTCCCTAAGTAGAAAGTTCTCATAGGGAAGCAGTTCCTATAGATATCTTGGACACATTGTGATGTGTCACATTTGTAGGATTGATATAGCTACTTTTAGCTGGAAAAACTCCATTTTGTTTTGTTTTGTTTTTTTTTAAAAAAAGCATTCCTCTTTTTCCTGAAAGGATGTTTTCCCTCTGTGGCCTCTCATCCTTGAGTCTTATATCCTTGCCCTAAAATTCCTGGAAGGAACTTGAACCAGGCTAGCAGTTGATCTGATCCAGAGCTAACTTCCCCTTCCTGTTGCAAATAAATTAGCTATAATGTTTTGCATATATAATTATCAATCTTATCAGTTAAGGACAGACGGGTGAGGTCTGTAATACTGTATTAATGAACCCACCTTCTGGAAGGGCCAATCTCTACCAGGGTGTGAACACCTATTGCCTATTGCTTGTTAATGATCACGTGCCTTTGTTTTCCAAAAGCGTATAAAAGCTATGCCAATTTGTGCATTAGGAGCTCTCGATTTGTGATTTAGTCATATACTTTTTTGCATTGTAAGAATAAACGGGCTGCAATTTCCTGCCTTGTGTTATAATTGTGTACTTTGTACCAGAAAAAACAAATTCAGTTTTTGGCTGGGCCAATTCACAGTTTGGACAAACACACAGCGAAACTGCCAGTGGGATAAAGTACTAATTGGATCCAGGTGACTGGGAACATTTGTTATCTTCTTAAAAAACCTACTTATTCTAGTTTTTTTCAAGACTTAATACTTATTCCTGTTATGCATCCCTGGGAAACTTAAGCACTCATGGAGGGCTTCTGAATTATCAATGCCCAGTTCCTCATGTGTTATGCAGCAAGATTTTAAGCTATTATTGTGCTGCATGATTATATCCTATCATATTGTAGTATGCTTATCTTTAAAAGTCACTCTTAAAATTTGAGATTGCATTTCTTTTTATTTAAAATGAATGACTCTGCTGGATCAGATCAAAAGTTCAATTAATTTGTTCTACTTATTATTTTCAAATGTGGGTGCGTATTTCTGGGAAGGCTTTGGAGCCTGAAGGCTTAATTGCCATTCAGAAATAGCTGAGTCAGTTTTACATTTGCAGGTATTGAGTTTGGTTATTATAGACAGAAAACAACATAAGTATCTTTCTGAAGGCCCTTAGTACTCATTGCCATAAACATATAGCATATGTGCAAAAGCCATCCAGTGTCCAAAATATACAATAGCAGATAAAAACAAAATACAATGCACATAAATGCTGCTGCATAGAAAGAAAGAAAGAAAGAAAGAAAGAAAGAAAGAAAGAAAGAAAGAAAGAAAGAAAGAAAGATGACAAAAAAGATGAATACCACAGCGCGAGAGAAGGCAAGTTAACACAAACAGTAGAGAAAAGGACAAGATAGAAGAAAAAAAGTATAAATAAAACAAAAATGAGGTAATAATGAAACAATACTTTTATTCAACTTCAGACATTTGTACTACAGAACATAATGCCTGAGTGCTGTTCAAATAGAAAATATTCTACCAAATCTAGGAATGATATAATACAATCAATCTAACACATTGCTGTAGCAAAGTTGGAAAAATTAGTACAAGAGAAACAGTATGTAATGCACTGAACTTGACAAGCTTATCATTTAATTCAAATTGACTCACTATAATTCTCTCTATACCAGCAGATCTGTCTCCTCCAATCAGGACAGCCACTATTAGCTTCATTTCATCTCCTCAACCAGATTATTAATAAAATAATAATAGAACAGAACAGAATAGAAGTAGAGCAGAATAAACAGAGTTGGAAGGGATGTTGGAGGTCTTCTAGTCCAACCCCCTGCTTAGGCAGGAAACCTTATATCATTTCAGACAAATGATTGTCCAATTTCTTCTTAAAAACTTCCAATGTTAAAGCATTTACAACTTCAGGAGACTAACTGTCAGGACATTTCTTCTTAGTTCTAGGTTGTTTCTCTCATTGATTAGTTTCCATCCATTGCTTCTTGTCTTGCCTTCAGGTGCTTTGGAGAATAGCTCGACTCCCTATTCTTTGTGGCAACCCCTGATATATTGGAACACTGCTATCATGTCACCTAGTCCATCTTTTCATTAAACTAGACATACCCAATTCCAACAACCATTCTTTATATGTTTTAGCCTCCAGTCCCCTGATCATCTTTGTTGTTCTTCTCTACACTCTTTCTAGAGTCTCAACATCTTTTTTATAATATGGTGACTAAAACTGGATGCAGTATTCCAAGCGTGGTCTTACCCAGGCATTCTAAAGTGATATTAACACCTCATGTGATCTTGATTCTATCCCTTGGTTAATGCAGCCTAAAACTGTGTTGGCTTTTTTTGGCAGCTGCAGCACACTGCTGCCTCATATTTAAGTGATTGTCCACTAGGTCTCCAGGATCCCTCTCACAATTACTACTATTGAGTAAGGTATCACCTATACTGTACGTATGCATTTGGTTTTTCTTGCCTAAATGTAGAACCTTATTTTTTTCACCATTGAATTTCATTTTGTTAGATAGTACCCAATGTTCAAGTCTGTCAAGATTCTTCTGTATCTTAAGCTTATCTTCTGGAGTGTTGGCTATTCCTGCCAACTTGGTGTCATCTCCAAATTTGATGAGTTCCCCATCTATCCTCTCATCCAAATCATTGGGCCTAAAACAGAGCCTTGGGGTACCCCACTGCATACTTCCCTCCATGTAGGTGCAGTTCCATTGAGGACTACACATTGAGTGTAGTTGGTTAGCCAGATGCGAATCCATCTGGTGGTGATGTTGTCTAATCCATATGTAGTGGTTAACCCATATTAGTTGTCTAGATCATATTAGTTAGAATACAATTTTGTATGCATTAGCTTTTTTGGGGTACCTATAAATATATTGACTACTAGAGAAAATAGATGCAAACGTAGTTCACAGATCAGTTCTGCACTTTTATCTCTCTTTTTTAAGAAGGTATTTATTTTTTGCTTGTTTTGTTGAAATTGTTTGGGGTTTTTTTTTCATATCTCTATGACCTCTTATTAAACCAGCCTTTCTCAATATGGTTACTTTGGAGGAACCCTTGAAATAACTTTAAGGTCTCAGGAAAACCCCCCTACAAAAATGAAAAAAAAAATGAAAATTTACAAGTTCACTTCAATTCATATTTTACAAAGATTATCATAATAGCATACCAGTAGCTGAGTCAAAGGATGTAAAAATTCCCACCACTGCATGTGTTAGCATAGTGTGGCAATCACAATTTTAAAAAATGATGTTTTCACTTTTCAATCATGATGTCTAATGAAATGCCTAGAAAGTGCCTAGAGATCCATGCAACTCCAGTTGTGAAAGATTCAGGCTAACTTTCTCAGGTCTTTAATTGCCTTCCTTCCTGAGGGAATTCAGTTTGTTTGAGGTTTTTTTTTTTTTAGTTACAAACATCACCCTCAAAATTACTTTCTTATAAACTCATACTCCTAAACTCAGTGTGCTTTCTCTCTACTATCTAGTGTTGCCTGCTAGAGCAGTAAGAGCAAGACTAAAAGGAAAAAAAATACCATCCATTCTCTACTAATTATGAACAAAGACAGTTTAAAGTCCCGTTGCATAATTATTTGGCAAAGGCCAGGCTTCTCCACACCTTCAGCCATATTACTGAATTATAACCTCTCCCTGAAATTGTCATATAAAGTATCTCAATAGATTTTATTAAGAACAGACAAAAGCAAAAAAAAGGATGTGTGGGAGTGGAAGTTGGCCTAAAGAAAAGAGGAATATCTATATTTTATGCTGGTTTGACACTGAATCTGATTTAAAAAGATCCTTCCTGAACAGTCACATTTTGGCAACAATTTGCAAGGTATTCAGCTTGGACTGCACAATACTATGTTCTCCTCTTAAACAATTTTCTGGCTACTTTCTCTTCCAGTTTTTTTTTTCTTCAGAAAAGTGATTGGCAGATAGGCAGACCTTGCTGGACAACACATTTTATACTGTTATACTTTTTATTATTTAAAAGTATACATTTATATATTTTATGTGGATCCCAGTGAAAAGGGGGGCTTACAAAATTAACATGACATTAAATACCAGCTAATTGATGAAATTATTTCTAAAAATTCAATTAAAAAAACAAAACTGTTAATGAGTTTGATAGACTATAAAAAGACATTTTAATCCATAGTTAAATTAAAAAAATGTTTGGAAATTTTGAGAATAAGCAGAAAGATGAGACGGTTCCTGGAAATGTTAGTGAGTTCATGAAAAAAACATGACTGATGGTAATTGGGAAGGACTTGGGAATTAAACATAAAACAAAGCACATTCCAAGGAGACTCATTGTCGCCATTACTCTTTCAGCTAGCAAGGATTCATTCATTCTATCCTGAATAAAATCAAGTGTGGAAAGCAAATCACAAAACAGAACACTAAAATAATTTATTTGCTATATGCTAAAACCATATGCTAAATCAAAACTGAAATTAAGTCTCTATTGAGCGCTGTCCACATATTTATTGAAGATATAGGAAGGAAATATGACTTGGACAAAAATGCTAATTTGGCCGATTCAGGAAGAAATTATAGGAGAAAATCAGCCATAGCTAATAAATGGAAGTGCCATGAACACCGGCATATGAAAAAGTATTTAGGACTTATAAAAGGTTTTAGTCATCAGAAGTTTAATTAAGTATTTGTTCAAATTATGTTAGATTAATTAATTAAGAATTCATTTTAAAAAAAACCTTTATATTAATTGCAGAAACATTGTTAAAATAGTGAAAACTTGGGCAGTGCCTGTAATGAAATATATATGTTTATGACTTTGAATCAGTTTCAATTCCAGATCGCTGCCTGGACAGGTCCTTGCAGTTTTCTTGGCAGGTTTTTCAGAAAAAGTTTGCCATTGCTTCCTTTCTTGGGCTGAGAGAGAGAGAGAGAGAGAGTTTGGTCCAAAATTACCTAGATGACTTTGTGCCTAATATAGAATTAGAACTCATGGTATTCCACTTCCTAGCCTGATGCCTTAACTAATACAATTGACTGCACCCAAGTCAAACTGGCAAGCTTGATCAGAAAATGAGGAAAGTAATAAGCATACATCATGAACCTCACCAAAGAGCTATTATTATTCATTTATTACACATAATCAGAAATAAAAACATTGGAGGATTGTTGAAAATAAAATAGCTGTGGAAGTAAAAAAAAAAAAAAAAGAACCTGAATGATTATATCAGAAAAAGTAATGAGACTGAACTTACATAAATTTGCAGTGAAAAGTTCCTGAAACAATAGAAACTGAATTGGAATATAAGAATGAAATAATTCAAAGTTGGATGAACATCTGATAAGATATTCACTCACTTCATAGCTAGTGTGTGCATGACACTGAAGGAAAAACAGATCAAAATCTCATATAGTCAGAAAGTTTCAGGTTGAGCTTTGAAACCTATATAGAGGAAAGAAATGAAGGGGGAAATCATAGCACTCAAAAATAAACCATGCATACCAATAAAGTCAAATTGTGCATGTTTCCACCAATGTCAAATGCAGATTATGTAAAATTAAGAAACTGTAAAGTGATGTTAGTAGCAGCTGCATTAAAACTGTTAGAGTATAAACAACATCAGCATGGGCTTACACTATGGATTGAATTGTACATTGTGTAACCCTAGTGCTCTCTGACCTTGGTTGTTTTCTTGCAGAGGTTTCATTACTCAAACTAGATAACAAAGAATAGCATCTTCTTTCATTTGTGGCATCTTCTTTCATCAGTGACTTACAACAAAAATTGGGGGTAAAACTTCCATCACTAAGCGAGTAATTGTTAAATGAGTTGTGAGTTGTGCCACTGTGTCCTTTTTTTTTTTGCTTCAGTCATTAAATGAATCATGCAGTTGTTCAGCAAATCCCCCCTCTGACTTTGTTTGTTGGAATCCAGCCTGGTGATCATCTAACTCCAGGGTGCTGCAACTGCCATAAATACATGGCAGTTACCAAATGCCCAAATTTTGATCATGTCACCATGTGGAAACTATGATGGTTGTAAGTGTGAGGACAGGTCCTAAATCTCTTTTCAGTGCTGTCACAATGTTGAGTGGTTGCTAAATGTATGTGTCAAGGTTCTGACAAATGAAACACTTCAAAGAACTTCCAGAAATTGTTTATCCTAAAAAATCTTTTATTCATGTAACACAATGTCGGCAGGGCATGAAGAGGGATGCTAAGATCTAATTTCTCCTCTCCTGAGCACATATTTTGCCAGCATGTTCCCTCCCTTGATTTGCTGTCATAAATCACATTCTCCTATCAGGTTGAAGGACAAAGGTTCTCCTCCATTTGCAATTCATACATTCTTTCTCCTCCCCTCCCAGCGTCTTTTGAGTTAACTCTAAAAATACCACACAGCTCTGCATATTTTGTCAGAGCAAGAACATCCAATGTTAGCAGCTTTGACAGTATGATCATAAATTGAAGGCCACCTGTAATAATTTTGCAAAATAACTACCCTACTTGGAAGGCCAAACATTTTTGGCAGAAAATAAATACTAGCAGAATTAAATACTCATGTAAGGATAGGGCAGATCCAGGTGCATGAGGAAAACCAGAGAAGTGGCAATGAGACAGGTCACGATTTACTACCTTTACCCATCTGCAGTGAACACCTGCATCTCTATTTCTCAGCTTCTTCAAACTTGACAAAGAAATATAATGTACTTGATCACTCAAAAGAGCAACAGCTGTTGCAAAACAAGAGCTTGGGCTTCAGTAAGAAAGTTGCCCATCTGTTTTTTTTTCCAGTTCTTAACCAAAGTGAATCAAAAAGCTAGCATAACCAAAAGACAGAAACTAATATTTAGTGGCACATTGAAAGATCTTGCTTTTCTTGAGTTACCTGTAAGTGATATTCTGGTTTTACATTCTAAAAATGAGATTTTTTTAAAAAAAAATTAAACACTTGCTCTTCATTTGTTGCCATTACAACCTGCCTAATTAGCATGAGAAAAGGGGTAAATGAGCTTTATTCTTATAACAATTGTAAAATGGAGCTAAAAGAGAGGAATCAAAAAACATCCAGTGAGCTTCAGAGATAACAGTATTTTAAACTAAATTAAGGACAATGTAAAAATCTACCTTCAATTTCATTTCAATTTCATTTCTTCAAAAGAATGTACAGAGTTTTAGCTAAAACTGAAAAAAAAATCACACATGTACATGTGTATAAGAAGATATGTACACAAAGATACCTCATTTAAAAAAATTGAAGCCTTTAAGCTAATATGGATATTTAAATATATAATTTAAATGTGTAAAGCTGAAAAACTGAGTGAAACTAAAAGGATATAACCCTGAAGTAATATGACAAATACCATGAATCGAGAAATATGTCTTATAACCTTTTATAATTTGTGGTAAAGATTGTTTCTGGGAAGAATGAGCAAAAGATTCCAGGAATGTATGACAAGAATATATAATTCCAGCAAGATCATCCAAGGTGTGAATATCGTTCCAGGGAATATCATTCCAGGATCTAGGTACTTATACTTAGTAGCAGTGATATGTAAAGATGCTGGAGGAAAATAATCACTTAATGATGATGGCAAAGGTATAATTTCATATTACAATGGTGAACCATTCTGAAATTTAACCAAAAAACCCACATGGGTGGACAATATAAAGTGATTGACAGTATAAATGCTAGTTGATGGGCACCTAGGAAAATTGGCACACATCTATTGAAGAAAAGCAGAGAATGTTTTAGAATACTAATGGCATTTATGATGTGATTAAATTAAAACCTTTAAGATTTCTAGTTGCTAATGTTGCCATGCAGAAAAAGAAAATCCAAAGCTTCAAAAACAGTATTACATTGGGAATCTAAAACAGAAGCATAAACACGAGAAAGTTCAGAACAGTGAATGATGAAAATGAATAGATTATACACTTGTATCTTAGGCATCAGAAAATTGAAATGATCTGGAATTTTGAATCAGATTGTGCTATTTACTACCCAGAATGTGAAAAACAAAGAATGAAAGGGACTGCTTTCATAGTCAAGAAGACAATTCTTGGTCATAGACCAAATAACATCAATTAGACTTGTTAAGCAATCCTTTCATATGATAATTATTTATTATTTTATTTATTACATTTATTTGTTACCATCTCATTAAAAGCATTAAAATCATAAAGGATAAATATTTCTAAAACAATGAAAATAGAATTTACAATGAAAATAGAATTATACAGTGATACCTGAGCTGAAAAAGCTTCTTGGATGAGAAGCAAAATGTTTTCAAAGAAAAACAAGAAAGTCCAGTTGCCTCTTGAAAAAAGCACCTTTGGGACAACCATGACCTGGATGACTGAGATTCTCCATAGACACTTGGTAGTCATTGTTAATTGGTTCGATGAGTACCAAAAATGTTGCGTATAAAACAAATTTTTCCCACAAGGAATAATATAATGAATCACAAAGCAGTTGACACCAACAAGTTCTAGCTTATATGTTGAGTATCAAACAAACAATGATGCACTAAGTACCAAATTTGATGAGTTTCAAAGCAGGTGAACATCAAGGTACCACTGTGGTTAAAAAATGAGGAGGGAGGGAGGAAGACATGTGTGGGGAGGTGGAATTGTGTCGTAATTCATCAACTACTTCCAGTGTGATGCTGCCCTATTGGGGCCCCAAGCCATTTGGCAGAGCCAGGTCTTCAGGTCCTTACAGAAGGTCAGAAGGATGGGAGCCAATCTCACTTCAGGGAGTAAGATGTTCCAAAGGGCAGGCACCAAAGGATAGGTCCTTCTCCTGGACACCAGCCAGAATTTCTTGACTGACAGGGCCCACAGCATGCCTTCTTTGCCACACAGGTGGGGTGGGCCAGTCCTAGTGGGGTGAGATGATTCCTCATCTGTATGAACTTGTCAGATCTTGAAGCTGTACACACCCAAAATCTTTGGGTTCACCTTTGGAACATCTGCAGTTAGAGACACATGGTGAGTAAATCTATGTGCTTACTAATATTAATATTTGGTTGATGGCTTATCTCTCATTTTATGAACTTCTGGTGTTCAACTTACCCATCATGTCTTTGGTCAATTGAGGTTTTCACATAATGCTTTTTAGTAAGATAAAGTAAGGAATAGGATATGGGCCTTGGACTAACTAATCTCTCCCCATTGCTATATACACCATTCGTTGCTTACAGTGAGGAGTATACAGTTAACTTGGGCATACTTGCTATAAAACTAACGACAGTCCAACTTTACAAAATGTTATTCTATACAAGCTATAACATCTATTCCTGAGACTCCCATATAAGACAACATATTGTTCCCACCAACTAGACGATTATATGCTGTGTACTAACATACAGCAGAATATAAGAAAAAAAACCATATGTGAATATATGTAAACACAAGTACCAGGAATCTATCATATTCCTAAGGACACCGCATTCCATCTATTATTTATAATATAATATATTTACAGTCCAGTGCACTTGCAACACAGCATTTTTAATACAGTAGCATAAAAATAACAGAATGAAGAAAGACCATTAGAACTGAATGTCTAGGAAAATGCTTCTTACTTATCTAATTCAGTACTTGACACAGAGAGACAAAAAGTTTATGAATCAAATACTGATGCCACTGACAACAAGCTTTCTGTCTCTTTCTCTCTCACTATCGTTTTCTCTTTCTTACTATTTATTTATTTTGATTCATCTAAGAGGCACTTCAGACAGAAGGAAAGAGTTGCCTGACCTTTAAATACTCAAGAATATTAAGGCTAGCAGTAAAATCCTCCTATAAAAAAATAAAGGAACAATTTTCAGACCAAAGTTGCTTTGAAAACTGCTTATCCTTTTCTTAAAAGATCAAGCCAGCCAAGATAGAGGACGATTGACTTCAAGCAGTTTGCTATTAGCAGTTCAGCAGAATAGGTAGCTTTTTTTTTCTTGACGTATATAAAGAGTATAAGGAAGCTTTATAACAATGCTTTTATTTTACTATTTATCAATTATTGTGTAACTGAAGGCATCTAAAGACCAATCCTAAAGCTCTTGGCTGTACATTAGTATCTTTGTCAATATTATTAACTGTGAGAGCTAAACAAGTTGGTGGTAATTTACACATCAAATCCAAGATTTTTTTTAAAAAAAAAATGTGATTCCCATTAAAATTAGTCTTCTCACCACTAAAATTCCTAAATTAACAGGGGGGGGAAAAGACACAATTAAAACAAAATTAAGGTCTGGTATGAATGATTGGGAGGAGAATCTCATTTTGATTCTCAAGAACAATCCAGTTCTAGGACTATAATTTAGACACTAGAAAAGACTTAACAGCTATTTGTAGAGCCAGTCACATTTATCTTGTCCAAAATAATGTTTTTCCTGAAATATTTCTAGATTTGAGTGAGAAAATGGAAGAATATTAATTAATGTTCATTAAGTGTCCTGAAATAGTGTTTATAGTGATATATAGAGGTGTGAAAGGTAATATAGTCTTTGATGCAAGAGATTCTTATCTAAATGCTATACATCATGTTAAATTCTTCCCCATCTACTCACTCTTCTGAAGAGCAAAAGAGATACAATCTTTCAGCCTTCAGAAATTTATTGCCAGGATCCTTTTAATAGTAGTTAACGCACTGACCTTTATGTGACCACAAACACGTAAATGTCATCTTTCCAGTGGTAAGTAATTGGACTGGATGGAATCTACAGAGTCTCTATGATATTCCAAAATAGCCATCCCAATATTTTTTCCCAACAATTATAGAATTCTCTGGACAAAAATATGATCTGAAACAAGAACATTCATAAAGTTTAATCAGAAAAGCTTTGGTTGCAGAATTATTTCCCATATTGTTGTGGTTATTTTGTTATTATTATTTCCAGCTTTTGCAGCGCTATGCTACAAATACAAGTTTCTTGTCATTTTGACTTTTAGTTTTAATCTGTTACTCTGTCAACATCCAGTATAAAATTCTCTCTGAAGTAATAACAGATTAATTTTTTTTCATCTGATACAGAAAGCTTTAAAGCTATATTCTAATAGTTCAAAAATAAATACTTGTTTTCTTTTACAAAAAACTTTGATCCTCAAACATTGCTGTTTGTGCATAATGGAATTACTGTACCATGCCATTACAAAGGATATAGAACTTTTACTCCTATTTATTCTCCTACATTTATTGCCTCTGGATTACAAAGAAAAAAAAGCAGACAGCTCACATGAAAAATTTCAATGAAAGTCATGGTCTACTAGTCCAGAAAACAATATTCTGTAAAAATTATTTCTAAATTCTCTAATATTGTATATTCAAAACAATATGTTTTTAATGAATTAATATTAAACTATTATAGACCATCTATATGTTTTCTAAATACTTGTTTTTATTTGTGTACACACACAACAAACAAGGGGGAGAAATAAGAAAGACAGGATTAGTCATAATTCATATATCTTATTTTTGGCAGAATACCTAAGCAGAATACATAAAATTTATTTAATCTCCACACCAAGTATATTAGAAACATTGTACATCTTTTCTATTGATTGTGTAAGTTATTATTTGGCCCAGAAAGGAAAAAAACTAATAGTGCCAGCCATTTTCTTTAGGACAAGGAAAAACAGATAATTTTGTATTGCAGTTCTATTATTTAAAAAAGCATATGAAAAATATCTATATTAGAGAAACGTGTGTGTGTGTGTGTGTGTGTGTGTGTGTGTGTGTGTGTGTGTATTAATCATATGCTAGGTAAATGGCATATGTTTGACAAGTTCTGAAAGTAGAACCTAGAATTAGTTTGGTTACAGGTAATAGACAAATCCAAAGAAGAGAGAAAGAGAGACCGGATTATTACAAATAGACATAACAAGAAAGATAAATTTTAATTACTGTATGCAGAATCTTGTATACAAAGCAATTGTTCAAGGAAAAGGAATAAGCATTTGGAGATTATTTGATGCATTCTTTTCTCCAGCTCCTTTGCACTTGGAGACCAGCTTATACTTCTGATCTTTAGGTCAGAATAGTTAAGATAATTTTGTATTTAAATAAATATTAATGCTGAGATAAATTTTCCTTTAAAAAAATCTAACAATAGTTATACAGCCTGGCAGCATGATATTTACACTTGAAATAGTTTGATAAAGTTTTCAGAGACAGTGAAAAAATGCAGTTGTTTCATCCTAACAGATATAAATGTATGATTTATTAGTGTCATACTAGGAAAATCTTGCAACCATCATAAACACCACAGAAGGGCAATTTTGTATCTGACCTCTTGGGATAGAGCCTACGAACACAGCTAATTAAAATTGCCATATCCTCAGAGCTACTGAATGATTAGACAGCTTCTTGGAAATTACTAGATCACTTATGTGGAAAGGGAATTGGAAGGGTTGGGGTTTTTTTTTTCTCATAAACTTCATAGAAATACTTCCAATATTTGGCCAACATTGTTCTTTTCTTATATCAAAGGAGAAAAAAGCAGCAGTATTCATGGGCTGTTTAATATCTTTATATTTTTATGTATAAAAAGATATTAATATAATAATTATATATACATAAATATATAAACCCAGTTTATATTTACATAGACCCTGATTGGTCTAGTGATTAAAAAGCTAGCTTAGAAACCATAAGACTGTTAATTCTAGTCCCACTTTAGGCATGACAGCCATCTGAATGACCTTGGATAGATAGATAGATAGATAGATAGATAGATAGATAGATAGATAGATAGATAGATAGATAGATAGATAGATAGATAGATAGATAGATAGATAGATAGATAGATAGATAGATAGATAGATAGATAGATGGTACAAAATAGATTTTGATCAAAATCTGAAAAAACGAAAAGCCCCTTAGATTACCCTTTCCTGGTTTTCATATGTGTTCAGCCATCTGCCTTTAGCCATGTGGCTAAGGAAACAAAAGTGCCCTATTTAGAGGAGAATAGAATGCAGAAAATTTCTTAGCTAACAAATATGGCTTGATTCAAATCTCAGTTGCATCAGCCTCATTAATTGAGATATAGTTGACAGATGTTTCTGTCTGTCCATCATTATTGCATGCTTATTCCTTGCTTTGCTTTGCTTTGCTTTGCTTGATACAGGAAAAAGACAAAGTGCTGGATCTTACACTGCAGAGGCTGCAGGAATTTTGTAATAACGCAGAGCTCCAGCAAGAAGACTCAGCTAGAGTTGGAAAAGAACTGCCTCTGGCTGGCAGTCAAGTGTTTGCACGCCAGTGAGTTTACTAGTGTGACAAAAAGGGGGATTCAAATCCACTAACTACATGTTTCACAACAGCATCCTATCTTCAGCATAAACCTCTTTCCTCTTTAAATTTGATTTCATAAAGATTTCTCTTGTTTTGGGATGAAAATGAAGAAATGAGAAAAGAGGCATAAAAATAAATATGTGTTCTCATTTCATAACTACCTCTCCCCAAAATGAACATATAAAATGTACTGAGTTAATATAACAAGATGGGAATACAGAAATTAGATTATACTCAAGATTATAATCTTGAAATAAGATTTATTTGTCTAATACCATACTCTCAAGTACTTTAAGAGACCCAGTTTGGTCTAATGTTAAGGCCCAAAGCTAGAAACCATGAGACTGTGAATTCCAGTTGTTCCTTAGGCATGAAAGCAGCACTCATTCTTTCTCAATCCATGATAATAGTCTCAGGCAACAAAGGGGTTGGCAACATAGTTGTTTGACAGTAATGTTGTATGATTAATAATAATAATAGGATTAAACAATTGGCCATTTTACTATTTGATTAGTGACTGCAGCAAAATTTTACAAACTAACCACAAGCAGTGTTATTTATTGTAAACTTTGGCAGCGGTTTGGATTTGAATGTAATAAAAATACTGGGACCATCAAGTTGAGAAAGTTTTGGAAAATCAGCTGGTAAAGTTCTTGTGGTATCCAAATAGACAGGGATTTTGTTTTGTAACATGCCTGATAAAAAGGTTATTGAAAAGAAGAAAGTCTGATTGATGTTGCTATTCCAGGTGATGCTACAATTGAAGAAAAACAATTAGAAAAAATTATGAAACATAAGGATTTGCAGATCAAAGTTGAGTGCTTATGGAAAAATCATGACTGGAGTCCTTGGAATTAATACCTGAAAAAACTTCCTGGATAACTAAAAATATTACATTTGTAAGACCTGAACATCAAATTAAAAAAAAATAATCACCCCATCCTGATTGGAGTTCTATATTCTGATACACTATCTTAAGAATGTTTAGGTTCTTGATGAGAACTTGAATTATTAAGTTTCCACCAATCTTAGACTGTGAATCTAACTATAGATAACCCATACCTCATCATCAACAACAACAATCATCATTGTAAAGCAGATAGCAACAAGACCTGGCAATAACTAAGAGCAGAAAAATTGGAGAAAGAGACAGAAGGGCTAATTCTGGTTACACAAAAACCAAGCCTTAAGAATAAATGCATACAAAGCCATATTGATAATATAGCAACAGAACAGCAAATGTCTCCTCTGTAAAGAAGCTGAAGAAACTGTGGACCATCTAGTTGCAAAAAGGTCACACAAACTTATTATAAACAATGACATGACAAATTGGCAACAACAATGATGCGTTGAAATATCTGTAAGACAGACATGTCAAACTCGCAACATGGCATGATGTCGCACAACGTATCAGGATGGTTTTGCTATTGCCGGCAGTGGGTTGGGCGTGGCTTCCACGTGATGCGTCCGGCTTGCAAGCTGGCAGTTTGACACCCCTGCTATGAGAAATACCATTTACCTGCAAGTAAGAACTGATGGGACCCTAAAATAGACAAAGTAATAGAAAATGAAGAAGCTAAAGTGCATTGGAACTTTAGAACTCAAGCAGATAGGCACCTGTCACATAACCCACCAGAATTGACAATTGTCAATAAGAAAGGCAAAAAAAAGTCTGTACTGCAATATCTGGAGACAAGCAGAATAGAAGAGAAAATCACAAAATGCAAAATAATAGTAAAGAGTATATAAAAGGAAAATGACTGGCAAAAGAAAGCAAAGGTAGTATCAACATATAATAATAAGTGCCTTGGGCACAATCCCAAAACCTCTGTAGCACCACTTGAACACCTTTGGCATTGACAAAATCACTGTCAGTCAATTGCAAAAGACAGCTTTATATTCTGCACAAATATCTTTTATACCATCAGACAACATCTGGCTATCTCAGGTCTTCTGGATAAACTCAATATGTGAATAAAAATGCCAAAACCAGTCTAAGCATCTGGCTGTCTTTACGACCAATCATAATATTATATTTATGGGAAAGAAAAAGTTCAATGGCATTTATATTGATAAAATCCCTTTGGGGTTAGCAATATACAGTAACCATTGGCTTGTCATGAAAAAAGGGCAAGTCAACCTTTCTGGAACAAATTGTTAAAATATGAAGTTGCAGAAATCTCTCCCAAACCTTTATTTCAACCTCCTTGAAGGAATAACAATATAAGGTATACAATATAAAGATCTGAAGCTTCAGTTTTATATTTAGAAATCTAAAACTGGGAATAGGAAAGTATGAAAGTATCTTGGCATGTTGTTCAAAATAGGTTTCCTTTGAATATTTGTGCTAACAACATGCTTTATTTGGAAATAAAAACTTGTTAATCAAAATGAAAATTATTGTCAGAATTCACACACTGATCTTAGTGCTTTCTTGAGACACTACAATGAGACCATAACACAGCAATCAATTTCTCTTTTAAAAAGAGAAATGATCAATATCCATTATTTCAGCTGAAGTTACAATATCTCCCAACTGTGCGCATACAGTTCCCAAAAGCACTTATCATTATGTTCAATCCTATTGGCAGATTATGTCATTTGATATTTTTTTATATTTTACAAGCCATTGCGGCATCAGATAACTTTTGCCAGTATATCAGAGCTCAATGACATATATTTTAGAGTCACAGAAATATTGTTCTACTGCTTGTGGACGCATTTGAAAATCGTATCAAAACATGACAACTGAGAAGTTACTGTGCCCCTTGATTCTGAAACCACAGAAATGTGGGGATCCAAATGCTCCTCAGAGTTTAAGTATCTCAATCTAACTTACTTACCAAGAATATTGTAAAAGTAAAATAGGTATATTAATCCTCCCAAGTGAATGGGCAGTCTATCATATATCCTAATGATAAAACATAATGACAACTTATTGAACAAAATATTCTTAATTTGCAAACTATGTTTCTAAATGCTGAGAAAAAGACTTTTCTACTGCATCATCTCCCTTTTTAAATGTTACAGCCAACATTTAGGTATAAATTTTAATTCTGACTTATTTCATCTTAGCCTCCCTGTCTTTGCACACTCCCTATTTTAGGATATTTTGTGTTTAAACAACTGCAGCCTGTTATTATTCTTTTTTAAAAAAGAAAACATACTTTCTTTATTTCTTTAGGAATGTATTTTGGGTGAATATCATCAGCGTCTGCCAGTGTTACTCCTTGATCAATGAAGTGTCCCCAGCTAAGCCTTTGTTTCTATATTATGTTGTGTCAGCCACAGAGTTAAACACATTGGAGCTTCTGCTGTGTTATTTTTCTTCATTCAGTCTACCATCCCCAGAGAGCATCAGGGAATAAATAGATTTTGTGTCCAGGTGTTGTTTGTATTGTGTACATATCAAGCTTTTGCCAAGCACCCAATCACTAGAATATAAAGGACAAACATATAGGGGAAATAAAGATTCTGCTTTACAACCACAACTTAAATTTACCAAAGATTCCACACAGACTCACATATCTATAAATGATTAGGTTCCTCTCCCAAATCCTCCCAAATTTAGTGGCCAAATGAAAAATATTATGTTTTACTGGGAGGCATTCAGTACTATATTCCTTAATTTAATATGTTATTTAGTGTGCTGTAATAATCACAAAGGTAAATTGAACTTTTATAGGCAGTTAATTTGTAAATTTGTGGACAACAATGCAGATATAAAACACACAAAAGTATTTTGCTGTTTTAATACAGCAAAATATCAATTTATTCAGTTTATTTATTTAAAATATTTTACTGTCATTTTCCTTTTAGTCTTAAAAAGCAGTAAAAATGATCCAATGAGGCTATGATATGTTAACCTTTCTTCAAATAAGTTTTATGATTAGACACTTTATCAACTTTTACTTTGACATTGTGAGAAAGTGTATTCAGAATGAAGTTTAATCATTCTGATTTTGCTTTCTGGGATTATCCAATCAGGTTTAATAGTAATGCATCCTGCTATCTGTGCAATCTCTGATTGGTTGAAATTTCCCCATGAAGGACTTGCTTCTTTTTAAAATGCACATAATTAGAGAAAAATATTTTGTAAAAAACAGTGGACATAGACAACCATATAAAAATGTATTAATTGTAGATGCTATTTAGTGGCACAATATAGGAGATCCATATATTACTTACACATAATTCCACCAAAAGATTCCAGTACTTTTAGAAGAGTTTGATATTAATAACAAAAAATAAATATTGTTTCTTCATAATGAAGTAATGTCTGTTTAAATTACTGTGATGGTGTACTATATTTGAATGCAATAGGATATGTTTTGATATTTTAAAAAAATTAGCAGATGCTTAACCCCATACTTCTTTTTCTTTTTTTTTCTTTTTTTTTTTCCAAAGAAATTTTATTGATTTTCATCATAAAAAAACAATCATAAACATGAATAAACACAATAAAAAGTAAAATCCCCCNCCCCCCCCCCGGACTTCCCAAACCTAATCCCAGGATAATATTCATATATAAATAAACAAATACTAATATCTCTAACTCCACAAAATATCTTAATCTACATGAAAAGATAGAGAGAGTAAACAAAAAAAATAAAAAAAAATCTAAAAACCTAAATTGTATTCTACCACTCTATGCTTCTTTTGAATATAAACAATCCATCTTCTCCATATTGATAAAAATTGTTCATTCGAATGGTTCTTCAAGTAAGCCGAAATCTTTGCCATTTCAGCAAGATTCGAAACTTTCAATCTCCAGTCTTCCATTGTAGGCAGAATTGGGCTCTTCCAATTTTGGGCTATCAGCAAACGGGCAGCAGTTAAACAATAAAGCATCAAATTTATTTCTTTTGCATCTAAATCTTGCACAATACCTAAAAGGAACAACTGTGGGAGAAAGATAATCCTTTTTTTAAAGATTTGCTGTAAGTTCCACCACAATTGTATCCAAAAGGCCTTAATAACCTTACAAGTCCACCCATACTTCGATTATATTACACAACTAATGGAATTGGGCATAGGAACATGAATAATATTAATACAATTAATAAATATAAATATGTATACAAGCTTTACCTCCTATCATCTTTACTTAGCTGCTTAATATGCATAATTTTGCTCAGAAAAAAAGCAGATTGAGACTCCCTGTAACAGAAAGTATCCATCATGAGAGAAAAGGCTCTCTACTTGGATCCTGCCAGATAACAGGATCTGAAGCATGTTCTCCTACTGAATCTAACAGAACAGATAGACAATTGGGGAAAGTCAGTTCCATAAGTTTCTAAACTCTGGAATCATGAAAGGCCTTAAAGGAAAGTACGAGTACCTTGAACCCAGAAATATTTCGCTAATGTTTGAAGCAGAGATATCTTGTGGCCAAGGTAGACACCCATACCTGCATTTGCACCAGCTTAAGCTTCCAAATAGTTCTAAAAAGCTGCTCTATGTGTTGCAGTGGTCTAATTGGGAGGAGATCAAGACATAAGTGACCATGATCAAAGCACTCCAGTTCAGGAAAGAGAACAATTGAATATTAATCTGTCCAAAGGGCCTCCTGCCCACAATTTTCACCTGCATTTTGAACATTAGACCTTTCCTCCCCTATCATTGTTAATTGGAACTTTCCCAAGAGTAAAAAGAGAACCAGATTAATGCAACTCCCAAAACTGACCTAGAAGAATAGAACAGAATTCTAATACTAATTGAAAGTAGCTGAGAGGTCAAGAGGAACAAGGACCACCTTCAACCCCGATAGAGGTCATCCTAAAGTATTAACAGTTCCTTCTACATCCTAAAGTCAGGCCTGAATCCTGACTCAAATAGGTACAGATAATCTGCTTTCTCCAGACTTCTAGGAACTGCTGGATAACTCCCCCCCACAGTCTACAATCTTATTTAGAAAGAAGAGGGTTGAAAGACTATTCAATCTTATAAAATAATACTCCACAACTACCTTATTTACTAACTATATAATATGATATTAGTGGATTTCTCAGAGAAAGATGAGGGATTGGAAGACCAGATCAAAATTGCTATAATGCATCAGCTTGTTTTTAAAAATTTAGGAAATTTTTAGAAATTTAGAATAAGATATTGTCTGATAAAAGACAACTATTGTTTTACATTTTATTCACTTTATTTGTGTTCCTGAATAAATTTTTATCTTTACCAGTTTTGCAGACAGAGTGATATTTCCTAGAATCAAAAAACTAAGAGTTATACTTTAGACAGCAGCACGACTATGCTCCTTGGTAATAAAACAGACCCAGTGTGACAGTGTGTAATTATTGTTATATGAGATATACATTCCTCCAGGGTAAGGTAGAAATGATGAAGGCCTTTATTTTCTAAGAGAAAGAGAGAACTTTAACAAAATATGATGTTCCCAATTCACTAAAATATTCATAGCAATGAGCAAATGAATCAATAGCAAATATTAAACGTTTTCCCCTTATGAATTGTTATAACAACTTATTGAATGCTTAACAGCCTCACAGTGGAAGTCACATATACTTTATTTAAATAATAAAGTATGGCTGTCAGTGCACAGCACAGCTCATGTAAAGAATCAGAAGAAGGAATAGTTTTATATTGCTCCTGGCCTCAGCCCCTGCCTCTATATTTAGCCCATTGTAAAATATGATAAAAAAGGAATATTGAAAATTCACCTGTTAATTGCTATGTTCAGACAATGCTTCTATTTAAGCAAATTTATTTGGAAATGAGGTTCATTGATTTCATGGGATTTTGTTCCATGTAGGTAATTTAAGTATTCCATCTTGATTGGTACCTGAATAAATCAGACACATACTGAAGAAATTGCATGGCAGTCATGTTATAGACAACACAAGAAAGGAAAACAATAAAAGAACGTGCACTTGAATGACTGAATGAATACCATACAGGGAAAGAAAATAAAAAAAACACTAGGAAAAATCCATCCAGTCAAGGTTAAGATCTGCCTCTATGTGCTATTGATTTCAGGGGGAGGGAGTTAAGCATTTTTCTATTCTGAGAATACATTGACACTGATTGCTTCCACATTTTCAAAAAAAATACATGGATGAAAGTGTAAGTGGGTTGAATAATGGTTTATACTGCTTTATTATTTTACATATGCAATAACTAAAACCAATCTACACAAATTCAGAGTACAGACTGCTAAGGGAGGATTAATTATACTAATTGCCAGCAACCACCTTGGATAGGTTGCATTGATCTACCTATAAGTACTGAATCAATATTCTAATTGATCTTTTTCTCATAACTTCCCTCACACTAGAATGGTGTACAGAAAAGCATTTGCTTCTCCAACAGTGTTAAATCAAAACTGTGATAGGTACAGAAGTTAGTACTTTGTGTTTTCTGACCCTCATCCTCATTCTGTATCCAGCACAATATTTATGTCTGTACATATTCACTTAATGACTATTTTGTGCATAAAGAAAAATACAAGCCATTGTTTGCTATTTATGAACAATCAATTTCACAAAGGCTCAAGTTATTTATGGATAATAACCAGGGCTTTTTTTTCTCATAGAATGCCCAGAACAGAGTTCCAGCACCTTTTTTGGATGGAACCTTGTAGGGTAGGCAAGGCGGGTTGTATGAGGTGTGTGAGTTCCGGCACCTTTTTTTTTTTTTTTTAGAAAAAAAGCACTGATAATAACAGTAATATTAACAACAAGAATAACATCAACCACAACAACTATCAAGTACTGTATGTGATCAAGTAGCCAACAAAATATCAATCTTTTTTAATTCAAGAGGTTGGTACATTCTTTACTTAACGGCCAACGTATTCCAAAAGAAGAGTGTAACCACCAATAAGATACTGTCCTGTAGGTACCAAGGCATGTGGAACTTTAAAGATAACTGATAGCACTGTAAATTAGCACTGGGAGATTAAGTAGCAACATTATCAGGCTGGATAAATGTGCTTTGAAAATATTTCTTCTGGTTTCTTTGCTATTTCAAATTGACCTGTAGCATGAAATTGTATAGAATGAAATAACATGAAATGGGCCCTAATTTGTGATTTTCAGGTAATAATAGCAAATTTAGCAAATTTATGTCCCAAACTTGAACATATGAAGTTTAGGCAAATAGCTTAAGAAAAATAGAACAGACAAGCAGCCTTGCTGGATTATTCCATAGCCCAGGTCATACAGTGACCAACATTGGGAAAACTTGTAAAAAAAGGACAAACAGACAAACTTGTTTCCATTGTCACTTTCCAGCAACTAGAAGTTAAGGTTTGCTTTCCATGATTCCGAAGATAATAAACAGTTATCATAGTCACAGATGTTGATAGCCTGACCTTCCATGAATCTGTCCTACACCAATTTAAACCGAATTGGGTGCCAATTGCAACTGCAACTGTCATAAATACATGACAGTTGCCAAATGCCCAAATTGCAATCTCATGACTTCAGGGATGCTGCAAGGTCATAAGTGTGAGGACTGATTATGTCACTTTTTCAGCACTGTCATAACTTTGAACAGTCATTAAATGAATGGCTTTAAGTCAAGGACTACCTGTATTTATTGATTATATTTATCCGCTCTTTGTTGATAGTATCAAAAGGTCTAAAAATCTGGTGAGACAAGAATTGCTTCCTTTCTTTTGTGGAGTTAGGGATATTAATATAAGGTTACTTTTAGATGAATAGTATCCTGGGATTAGGTTTGGGAAGTCCGGGTGGGGGGTGGGGGGGGGTTTCAATTGTGATGTACTTGTGATGTGTTCTTTTTTTTTTTTATGTTGAAAATAATAAAAAAAAATTTGGGGGGGAAAAAAAAAAAAAAAAGAATTGCTTCCTTTCAGCAAGTTTCATTCTTTTCTATGTTTGGTTATTTTCTCTTTAGAAATATTTCAGTCACTCTTATTACAACAGATATTAAACTAACTGATTTAAAGTTTGTTTTTTCTTTAACCACACCTTTTCAAAAATCAGAATCACATTAATTATGTTCCAATCCTCAGGAGAAAGTGTCTATATTAAAGAGAAGTTGCATTTTTTAAAAAAGGTCTTTATGAAGTCTTGGGTAAATGCTTTCTGGATCCAAGAATTTCATATGTATTTATGTATTTGATTGATATAATTCACATACAAAACCTTATCACAACATATAAACCTTGGTGCCCAAGGGGGTACAATAACCATACTCACAGGGGGTGGGAGCACATAATGGCAGAACTCATTCAATCACCTGACCCAAATCACTGGAAAAACTGCCAGGTCTTCAGTGCCTTGTGAAAGGCTAATGGGGTGAAGTGGTAACATGGAGAATGCTTGACACTTGGGTCCAGAAATATGGTATTGTTTAATAGAAGAGGCCTAGAGTATGCCTTGTCTACTCAATCTGGGGGTTTAGCAGAAATAATGGGAAAAAAGTGGTCCCACAAGTAGCCTGGACCTATGACATGTAAAGCTTTGTAAGTAATATAAGCACTTTCAATCACACATGGAAATCTACTAGGAGCCAGTGTTATAGAATAGAGTGTTATATGCTCATAGAATAGCGGGCATAATGAGAAATTTCAAAATGCCCATGCAGCTACATTGTGGACTAGCTGCAGCTTCTGAATACTCTTCAAAGGCAATCTCCATACAGAGTGCATTATCCAAACATGAGTCACTATAAGTAAAGCCTCCCAGTCCAAGAATGGGTGCATTTGATCCAAACATCTGCAAAAGCCATGGCTGCCATTTGCTCTTTGAAAAATGAGAAGAACCATTATAACACAGTGCCTACCATTCCCAATCTCCACAATTGGCCAGGAAGGCTATTATGTTTTATGGTATAAAAAGCCACTGAAGAAAACCCAGGATAGATATGCTATTCTGATCTTGAACTCATCAGAAATTATTGACAAGTGTAATCAATGCTGTCTTAGCACTATAACCAGGCCTGAAATCTGATGAAATGGGTCCAAATAATTCACTTCTTTCAGGACCCTCCAGAACTATGGGCCAATCACCTACTCAACAACTTTTTCTAAAGAACAAAACTTGGTGTTTGGATGAAAATTATCTAGATCTCTTGGGACCAGTGATAGTCTCTTAAGAAGGGGATAGACAATCACTTCCTTTTTAAGTGGATAGAAATAGCCTTTCCCACAAAAACTAACTCCAAGTGTACAGTATCTGCATAATTTAATCCAACTTGTACCTAGAATAATCTATAGAGCAGTCATGCAAGAGTTCCGACAATTCTTCCTTATCACATTAAACAGGGCCTGTGGCCAGCCTTCTATGAATACAGTAAGGGTGCAGAAATTCCTTCACCCTTCTCCCCTTATTCCCATGAAATAGTCCTTAAAGAAGGACTAGCTTGGTTGGATCACTTTTTGTTTTTCTTTAAAAAATGTGTTGAGAATGAATGCCATTTCACTACGCAGAGCTCATCCAAAAACCAGATGATACTCCAAATGTCATTTGATATGCAATTAAATAGGAAAGTAAAACATACAGTAAGCTGCTTTCTATAGAAGGAATAAAAAGGACAAACCATAGTGTATTAGATAAATTTAATTACTTTAGCATAAGAAGGAAAGACAGAAATGGAAACTTGCTGAATAAACAGTCTTAAATATCAAATATTGAAGGCTTCAGATGAGTATTACAATACTGCTTTAGTTTTGAAATGTAGGTTAATTTTATGCATGATGAATAATAAAGTTTTTGTCTTCCCATTCCTCATCCCTGACAGTTACTATCCTCTACCTAAGAAACAATATATAACAGATTTTTTTAAAAAGCTCGAGATTCTGTAATGAAAATTGTGAGGAAGTGGATCTGTTCACAGAGGTACATTGCTCAACATCACCGTAGGCTGTTATACTCCATGAATATTAATTTTAATGAGTTTGGAGTACTGGCTTTAAACCTTATATACCTGCATTTTATTAAATTAAATCAGGCAAAAATAAACGTAGTCTAAACATAAATTAGTGTCAGAACTTCAACAATATGCACTTTGGACTTGTAAATTCCATGTAAAAAAACAATAAAGGGTAAAATGTAAAAAACATCTAAGCTCTATTGTATCCCATTAGATCCTAATTGCATACTGATCCTAGTATTAATTTCAGATTTGGGAATGTTATCTCTGTAATAGTAAGGGAAAGGACAAAAGAAGTAATTATCTGTTTAAAGTATAGTGGCCCAATAATGTATTCTCTCTCTTTTTCATAATTCTGCTCTGAAAAACATTATTAGCTTGGATATTTCCAGCACTATCAAGTCCCATCTTCTACATAGTTCATTCAAGGTATACCGGCACTTTTGCATCATAGATTACTATGTCAATGTTCATCTGATTCCCTAGTTTTGTTGCCAGTTTTTAAAATCCTGCATATATAGTTTGAATAAAAATGTACTAAAAGGAGCAGGAGAATAAAAATGGACTTGCATTTTTATCCAGGGCAACAAATTGAGAGGAACGTTTTACTAAATTTCTTCAATCTGGGAGAAGGAGGTATTTAATACAAATTAGTTTCTCAGGGTTAAGCTTCCCCATTAGTCATGACAGCTGCACAGCTTGTGAGACCAACTTCTTTAATTTAATCAATTGAGGAGTCACATAACTCTCTTTCAGGTAATCAATGAAGGAGACACATGCACGATGAGGCCCTGACCCCTCCACCATCCTCTAGGGCACTTCCTTCTTTCTTAGAAATATTTCTGACTTAGCTGCTTGTCCCAGAACAAAATAGATTCTTGAGCAAAGGCGTCAGGCTAATGTCAGTGAAAAAATACAAAGTGCAATCACCTGCAAACAGAAAATCAGCATGTCTGAGCATCCAGGTAACAAAGAATTTCTTCCTTATACTTGACAGTTAAACTTTATGTTAATTAGTATCACTGATACAGTGTGAATTATGCATTTTATTACAATTTTACCAAAACTGGTTTATTTCTGAAGAGCTGCTGGGGTCAGCCATCTATTCAAATTCGTATTTCAAATGCAACAATGTTATTTTTTTTCAATGAAATGCAAAATAATTAATAGACTTAAAAATAAAGATTTCAGGAATAGAAACTTGTTCAATATTCCTTGGTTCTTTTTCAATATTTTATAGAGCATTCTTCTTCACTGTCTTTAAAGCCAGCCATGTCATTAAAACAAGTATTCTCAACTAAAGCTTTCAGAAGTAGTTTGGAAGATTATTTTCAGTGCTTTTTGTTGGAGAAAATGATAACCAACTTCTCACTCTTTTTCTTGCAGAATGCCTTAGTATTATCACAATGGATTTTGAACAATGTAGTGGAAGTGCCTGGCTCCCTACTGTAGCTTGTTTTATTACTGTGTAAAGTGTGATTGTCTGTAAGTTTCAGTAAAACCTCCAGGAAATGGTTCTGTATAATAATCCTATTCATTGACTTCCTTTCTTCACTTTCATTTGCATTTGAATGTACAGAATTCAACAATGCATCAGTATTCATTGGATTAGATCATTTTCCATATAGAAAGAATACTTTAATAGAAGCTGAAAACTGTATTGTAAAACATACATGCAAAAAGTCCACTAATTTGTTTTAAATTTGAAGTCTTTTGGAAGTTAAGTCTTCAATTATTTGTTCATTTTATATAGTTCTTCCAATTGTAAATTTTACAGTGAATGGGTAACTTCTTAGAGTCTTTGGTTATGTTGAATTCAACTGAAAAACTAGGAAATCTCATACAAAAAGTCTGATAGTCTTTTATCGGGCCATAGAAAGCTGACTCCAAAAACTACAGGTCCCACACTTGCAGTGATAATGTTTATCATACCAACTCCCTGCATTTGGACTAAAGCAATTCAGAATGAGATGCTTGACATATCAGTAGTTTCAGATAACACTGAATTCTATAATTGAAATGAGATTATAAAAATACACCTGATAAATCTAGCTATTATCTGTTAAAAAAATTTGCTATCCGATTACAAGCTGGGTCACCCATTGAAAATAATTGCTCAAATAGAGGAAATATTTTTTTTTTCAAAAAAAAAGGCAGCTAGTGATACAGATGATCAGCAAATTGAAGGGGACTAAAAATTAAAGACAGAAGTAGAAATATTTATAGGGGAATTGCTTTCTTGTTTATGAGTACTGTGAATGTGCCTGTGTTTTGCCCTGGTAAATGCATAGAAACCCCTGCAGGGTTTAATAGTCCATTGACTCTTTTGTGTGTCTAGATGTAGGATTCTTGTGTAATATGTCTAGTGTTGGGGAGCTGTATTATATGGATAAAGGATTTCCATAGTTTAGAGGATTTCTTTAGTTATCATGTTGCCAGTATTTGCCAGTTTCCTAATAGGAGATGTACGCAGTCAGTTTCAGCCTAGGTGTCAATATAGGCCAAAAAAGCTTAAGTGATCTTGCTGTATGTGCCTTCATTGACAGGTCAGGGGAGATCCATGCTTTGTAAATGGAGTGGAGTGGATGTCAACGGGTGAGATGGGTAACATGAGTGGTGGGTAGTCATTTTCTTCCTACATACCTTTGAAGGATAAACTGACTGAAATGAGGCTGATTCATATAGAAAAACAGCCTTTATTTCAATATACCGCAGAGTTTAAAAAATGTTAAATGTATTAACTACAAAGGTATGGCCATGGACTTTCCTTGATTTGAGTTAACATTTTTTACCAATGTAACCATGGAAATGAATATGGATATCATTGCAACATTAGTATCACTAGTCACACTCACATGAAAAATGTTCAAGTATCAATCACATTATTTATTTATTAGTGGACTAATTCAAGTCCAGTATATTTTACTCATATCATTAGTTTATGTGTTTATGTTCATTAAGTATTTTCAAAGGAAGTTTATTGTACATTGTTGTTTCTTTATCTGAACATATGTTTTCAAAACTTATATTCATCATAGTAATAATTCTAAAGATAAATGAGTGAAAAAGGTAGGTCCCACATTAGTGAAATGGTGATGAATTGCAGAAAAATAATTTTATAAAAATTTAGAAGATTGTCATCTTGAAAGGTTTAAAATGCATTTAAAATTGAAAATGTATTGACACATCAAAATGCAATAAAAATATTAAAATATCAATTATTAAAACATGCTTTTAGAAACATAAGAATTGAGTTCCACACTGCAACATTTTTGATAGAGATTGTAGATTTTATAAAATAAAATAATGTACATTTTTCACCTAAAAGTTCTAACAGTATAACTACAGCAATAATAAACAGATCAACTCATGTTTTTTTAGTTCATGTCAGTTTTCTCAATCAGTAGAATACAGTTGTTAGATTCAACTCGTTATCCCAGACCAATAATGTCATGATTCAAATACAATGGGAGTTATATTTCACCAAAATCTAAGAATAAATAGTTGGGGACATTGTCTTAGCTGATTTCCTTCTTCCTATTTGTATTAGTTGTTGCACTTGTTCTTTATAAATAGAATCAAATGCAGAATAGAATCAAATGCAGTTACAGAAAAGATTATGGAGATTGTGGAATTTGCATAGACCACAGTATGTTAGCTTATATTTCAAATTAATTAGAGATTATTCTTCTTCATTAAATATTAAGAAATTAAAAACCTCAACAGTAATGAATAATTTCCACCAAAAAAAGCCTTACTTAAATTTATGATAGTGGCTGACCATTTATCATAAGAAATTCAAACTGAAACTGTAATCAAAATTTAAAATAAGAATATATTCAATTGGGTGGGTTGTACAAAGATACCCTGGTAATATTTTTTTTTACTCTGAGTTTATCTAGAAAATGCAACATAATATTTTGTTAGTAATATATCTCTATGGCCAAGGAATGAATATGATTTCTGTCCTGTATTTTATATTAAAATATCTACTGATATTAATTTAGGGTTTTTTGAGATGAAAAGGCATTATTTACTACTAGTTCTAAGTTTGATTTAACTAGATCATAGAGAGTAACTAAATACAAAGAGCAGTTTATGAGATCAAGCTTTTCTCATTATGGCTATGTGAGGATTTAAAACATATTTTTTAAGCTTGGTATTTAATTCAATCAGAGCTCCATTATTTAATTTAGAAGGACTTCTTGCATTGTACAAGCTTTTATACTGCACCCTTATCAATCTCTATATAATACAGGAGATTGTGAAGTCAGGAAAAAATTATCTGGATTATTTGGGCAATTTGAGAAGATATATAAAATAATAATTCCTTTAGGATATATACTGGAGCAAATGCTACATATTCCTGAAATGCTTTCAAAATGAAATTCAATGCAAGTAAATTCAATGCAAGTAAAAATACTAAAAGAGAGAGAAAGAGGGAAGGAAGGAAGGAAGGAAGGAAGGAAGGAAGGAAGGAAGAAAGAAAGAAAGAAAGAAAGAAAGAAAGAAAGAAAGAAAGAAAGAAAGAAAGAAAGAAAGAAAGAAAGAAAGAAAGAAAGAAAGAAAGGAGCCTTAAAAATAGAATCTGCTAGTAGCTAAACCAATATTTAATAAATGCATGGTCATTTATGCTTATAATGAGTCCCCTTGGAAGGAACATCAGCTCTGGTATTGTAGACAATCTTTCAGTATAGTTAAATTTGAGTTACCAGGATAAGTTATTCGTTTGTTTGCCTTTGAGAGGTAGGCAGAAAGGTTGTCCAAAGAAATTCAAGCCCATTTTTGTAGCTTCAGTTCATTCCTGTGAATTATACCTAGGACAAAATCTAGTCTTTAAAATGTCATATGGGGGGATTCTAATTAATATCCATTATGGTTTATTGCCATGATACTATGTTTCCAAGCTAACTGTCTGATCCAAATAAAGTACTTTCAGAGACCATTTACATACATGAAAGAGTCAGAGAGAGAGAGAGAGAGAGAGAGAGAGAGAGAGAGAGAGAGAGAGAGAGAGAGAGAGAGAGAGAGAGAGAGAGAGAGAGAGAGAGAGAGAGAGAGAGAGTAACCATGAATGGTGGTTTTCAATGTATGACTATGCAAATTATTTAAAATTTATTAGCTGAATATATTTCCAAATATCACTGTATTTAGGCCCAATACATCCTCACAGCTAGATACTTGAATTCAGCATCATATTGTATTTCAAATCTACTTTTATCTCTTTTAGAATTTCACATGTTATTTGTTTTGTGAATAGAGCCATAATATATTCAAATTACAAATGACAAGAACAATCACACTAAATGGAACAGAAATGCTCTTTTTCTATCTAGAATTTGTGAAGAGTCCTTTTTCTGATGAGTGCAATTCTATTACCATCAGTAGCTTAGTCTTTCCATATTTTATGTCAGGGCACAAATACTGGTTTTTGTTTGATATAAGGAACAACAGAATATTCATAGTATAGAAATTAAGAAAGATTTATGGTAAAGTATATTTGTCTTAATTTAGTTCATGTTTGCAAGATTCATTGTGGATTTCAAAACAATGAATCATCTCCAAAAGTAATATAGTCGCTGAAGACTACCAAGTGATTTGCACTTCCCAACTGCAAAATAATTTCCTCAGATATTCATGGACTATGATACTCTTAGGACTGAAACCTTATCTTTGAACCTAGTCTATATTATTATTTTTTTCTCTGTGACTTGTAAGGGAAATAGTCTACGGACTACTGAGGCTTCCATGCTCAGATGGTTTTGTACAGCAGAGACAAAAAAGGCAGTTTAAGAACTATGTCAAAAATCATAATCTTGTTATCATAAAATAAAGCATATACCTGCAGTGCAAAATGATGCCACATATTGCATTCATATCCAAATAAGCTAAGCCACATCAGCCAGCTACTGGACAAAATCTAGAAATCTGAAAGGTGATCCATTAGTTATTTAATATAATGGAATTTTTAAACCTCCATGTTCAGAAATATTAAAACCACCTTGTGGAAAGCAGGATGCTACATTATATAGGCATTTGCTTTAGAATTTGTATGTGGTATCATCACTATCCATCCATCCCCCTGGTATCATAGCTATTTCTTAATTTTAATGTTTTAATGTTTTAATGTTTATTGTTTTACCATTCTAAACTTTTATATTATACTTTTATTGGATTGTAAGCTGCCCAGAGTCACATGACAATGAGATGGGTGGAAAATAAATTTAATAAATAAAATTTATTTATTTTCACCATTGTTCCCAGCATCATACATGACTAGATATTCTATATAGAAAATATAGAAATATGGAAAATATTCTTGCGGCCCTTATGCCTCTAATTCTTTTTGCTGCATTTCAATGGAGTTACAATAGCTTTAAATGGGCTAGGAAGAACAACGCTGAAGGAAGTCTGTGCATATATTTTATATAAAATAGTTTTGGAGAATGTGATACAAATGCAGTGAGAACTGGCCTTTCTAAAGTCAGTTTATATCCCCCCAAATTAAGAAAATCATTTTGAGAAAAGGCTTGCTAAGCTTCTATCCTGAAAAACACAGATGTGTTTGGAGGTGTTCACACTTTTACAAAATACAGGTTATTGAAACTTATCTGACATCCAATATCAGACAGAATCCTGATATTCTGTCTTAATACTACCTTAATTTTCAAAACACAGTTTACTCCAATTTCATTGATTTGGAAGACAGTGGTTTGATTTGCAGAACAGAAACAACAGTTCTGATCAAGTCATAATTCTAATGGGTGGAGAAAATATTGAAAAAAATCTCAAAACAATTTATCAAAACCTTTAACACTTACTTATTGATAATAAAAAACAGTAATATGTCATACACTTGAATTGGAATGGCTATTTGTCAGGATTGCCCCATTCATCCATATAGCTTTCAAAGGATTTCACAGGACAGGTCCAGGTAACCCACCCTAATTTTGTCTATTCTGGATTGCATTATGACAAGTGTAACATTTTGTTAGATATAGTACTTAGCATTTCCAAGTAAAGGAATGATAATTTATGTATTAACAACTGTTTTGACCTTCTTCACAAAATATTTTTAAGATGTAGATCTAGTATTTCCCTGTTGATTGTTATAACTAAATTGATATATATGGCTGGCTAAACATTAAAAATGAATTTTAGTTATAAATAGTACCTAAAATTATACCAAGTTCAAAAGATATTGTTTGACCTTCAAAAGTGCAGTCTTCCAAAGAGTGCTTTTCAAATAGTTAGATATCTCCTAATATGAAGTCACACAAGAATGAATTGGAAAGACCTATGAAACTCTTTCACCTTGAAATTGTACATTTTCTTTTCTTATAGTAATTAATTAGTAAAAGTAGAAAAGTTTTAGAGTTACGCCAGAAGGTTAGAAAAAAAGTGTTATATAAATAAATATATGCAGGTAAAGTATAAAAAATATCTTTGGAATTTTAGAGAGCATCTTATCTTTCCCATATTAATAACTGAATAAGAATGCATTATACAGTTCTTAATCACAATTGTTTTAAAAACTGAAAGCATTTGTGAAAAGCATGTACCAAATTGTGTATGTTTGGAAAATCTTATTAAGAAATATAATTAAAAAAATTAAAATTGCATGTGATTTTTTAAAAAATAAATCACTCCATGGTGCAGACTATCAGAATGAATTGAGAAAAAAGACATGACTTATAGATTGATACGCAGTTCAGAAAGAAAAAAGTAATATCTATACATATAGTATATGCATACCTACATACATACATATACACACAACCTTACAGCTAGTCTTTATGAAATTGCCTTTGTTGAACTATTAAACTCCACCCCATAGAATGTTCTCAAAACCCCATATATCTTTTATAATCACTTATTTTAATAGTTGTGTACATAAATAGAGCTAAATGGTTCGTGTACATTAATATATGAAGATCCTCAGGGCATTGTTTTTGAAAGCTATATAATACTGAAGTATTTTAGAGAAGCTCCTAACCATACATAGAAATATAACCTACATCATGCGAAAAGCATAAAATAAATGCCTGATGATGTTCCTACATCAAATTTAGAGTATTAAAACTAATATCCAGTTGAGGGAAGGTGGGTGTTAATATCTAAGAAAGTCCTCAGATTTTAGAAGATAAGCAATTTGTAGGCCAACCAAGAACGTAAATATTAGTATGAAGGTCCACTTTACCCAGGCTTCATTTCCACAGAATGCTAAAATGTGTTTGAACAATTTGCTTTTTGGTGTATTGTTGAAGGTAGTCATTGCTATGTGAACCAGGTCATCATATTAAGTCATAATAAATTGCTTAGGCATAATGTTTTGGACAAACACAAGCTTTATTAACCTGGATTTAGAATATAATGTAAATTAATGGGATTTCTTTTAGGAAATCATAAAGAGAATGGCACTAGGCTCATGGTATGGGTTAATTATTTCACCCATTCTGCCTTATTATATTCTGTAGACATGTTATATCGCTACAGAAAATAGCCACAGTAAATACTTTAAAGTAGCTTTCCCAATGTTTATGGCCTCTGAATTAATTCCATGGTACCTTATACAGTATGGAGAAAAAGAATTCCATTCTGTATGGGAATTGAAATCAGGTACATTTAAAAGTTGTTCAGCTACTTCTAAAGACTTTTTCCATTCTGTTTTTATATATAACACATATGGCATGATTTCTTGGATTATGTAGCTGATTTCATATTTATTATATAGCCTTATTCAGACTGCATGGCTAGCAATTAAATTGGTTGTGATATGGAAAAATGTCATCATATAGCCAGAGCTTACAATAAAAAGCTGTGGTACAAGGTACTGGAAATAGAATCTAAACATTTTCCCAAGTAGTACCACAGTTAACCTATCAAATCTACTAAGTGTGTTTGTCTGTTTTGTTAAAAATGTATTTGTTTAAAATATATTGATTTTAAACTCCAGATGCAGTTCTAGCTATCTTGAATTTTGTAATATATACAAATTCAGTGCATGCATGTTTTTGGACTTTTAATTTAAATCTTCTGTTTCTAAAAAAGAGCAAAGATGATTTGAAATTCAATTCATTTACTATACAAAAATATAAACAGCAAAATATGAAATTATTTTTAAAATGTACTGTTAGCATATTTCTCATTACAAAGTTTGACTATATTCTCCCAAAGGCCAGTGATGTATTCATATGTTAAAAAATTATTAGATAAAACAGTAAAAATTTATTACTTAGGGCAAATAGTTTAAGATGTTTAACATATAAACTACTGTTGTGCAAAATGTCAACCATTCTCTAACATTTTAAACATTTTCTTTGAAGGTGTTTCATTGCCTCTGTCAACGCTGCAAATACTGTATATTCTTGCTTTGACAATATGCAGAACTGTCTGGTATTTTTATAGTTAAACCAGGCAACAGGGAAAAAGGGAGGAGAATAAGGATAGCCCGGGGAAAAGAAACCGGAAGTAAATCACATCTTCCAAGTTGATTGGAAGATGTGAACCATGACCCCAAAATAAGGGGGGGGGAAATGCTTAGAATGTATATGCCTAACGGAAGAGAAGCCAGACCTAAGCATTTCCACCATGCTGTACTGACGTCTCTGTAACCTTAATAAATGCTTTTAGGAAAAAATATGCCTGAAAGTCCTTTTAAGTGTTTCGTTAATCAGACACATGACAGCCTCATAAGTAAAATACAAAATAGTGAGGTTTTGTACAAATGGATAGCAATTTTGCATCTCTGTTTGTGTGTCTGTTTATATAGGTACTTTTTCTTTATTTAGAGTATTGAAACAAGAGCAAAATAGATTAATAAAACTATTGTTTTATCTGAATGTAGATTTTTTTTAAAAGTACAATAATTCAAGCAGACCTTATCCATAATGTGCATGGCATTGTTGCATTAGGCAGCATTCGATGGCAAAAGTTATTGCAACTTCATGGAAGAAACTGTAATAAAGTCTTTTTGATCACCAGGGATTCTGTGTCAAGACTTCTTTCTTCCCATTGCCTATGCCCATCTCAACTGCACGTAATCACCATTTTCATATAAGATGTGACAAAGCCTCTTGGGTATTCATTCTGCTTAGCATCAGAATCTCCCAGATTAAATATATATGGCTCATTAAACAGCTGGGGAGGAGTATATTGCCTTAGAAATATTGCAGTTTGTCAGGACTGCCTCATCCCAGAACAGAAACATATCTGTAAAACCTGCACACAATTACATTTTAATGATTTTCATCTTGGCTCATTAGGAGAGCACACACCACTGAGACTTTAAGAATAATCATGCAGATGGACCAGTGATATAGCTACAGCACCTCTTTTGAGAATATAAGCATTTAGTGGTTAGAATAAAATTATAAATCATGAACTATAAAATGAAAAAGAAATAAAATGTTTGTGGTGTCAGGGTCACTGGGAAGATATTTTATTGCAGCTGGATTAACTCAAGAGAGTTTTCATACCAACCAGAAATCATATGAAAATATATTGGCTCCTCAGTCCATCTGATCTTGCTGGACCAAAGACTGTAAAATACCCTCAGTAAAAAGGTACCTGGAAATTGGACACAAAAAAGGAGAATAATAACATCTTGATTCTAACATCAGCTATAGAGGTGACAACTAGTGTTATGAAATCTATTTGTCACTGAGTATAAAATGAGCAGTTTAACAGAATATCAATATCAATATCAATAAAGGAGAATATTTGTAGTTCAGGCTTTGGTGCTCTCTGAGCTTGGCTGTTTTCCTGAAGATGTTCCATTATCCAAACCAGATAACATCATCAGCAGTGATGATGTTACCTAGAAACATCTGCAAGAAAACAATCAAGCTCAGAGAGCACCAAGGACTCTTCATTTCAGGCCTGAACTACAAATATTCTCCTTTATTGATATTATAATTAATATCCATATATTATAATTATAATTAGTCACCTATCTAACAAAATAAGATGAGCCAAAAAAATTCTTCAAAGAATTTGCTTCAACCAAAGTCTAAAATTCTAGATGAGCTTCAGAGGAGATTCAACCTAATTCTAGCTTACGATTGTGTTAAAAGTTCAATAAGAAAGGTACATAAGAATTTAAGAATTTTGATTTAACTTGTTTTAAAGCTTGTGGTATCCATACAGGTGTACAACTGAACACCACATATCAAAGTCCATAGTCCAAATATTTACTATTTATATTTCAAGTAATTTAATTGCTGCTGGGACCTAGTTGGCTTGAGTATTTAATAATACTCCTTTAGCTCTTATATTAAGCTCCTGTGCATGGTTGATCTATCTGGTGGAAGATTGAAAATACCTAAGTATCTGAAGTTTGACCTTTTCAATAAGCCTTCAACTGATCTTCCAATTAATTGGAATCCTGAAAGGCTATATTTTAGAGTAATTAATTTCAGGGCATTGCCTAGAACAATATGATTGAAGAGCTTTAAGGTATTTATGCAGAGAAACATAAGTTATGGTTCAAATGACTATGTCATCAGCATAGATGTGATTACAATAACTAAGGAATTTTGTTTTTCTTAGACAATTATCTATTAATGGAATTACTTTGTGTGTTGATGAATTTACTCCTATTTGAGATGTATCACTGTAGTGATAACTTGGACAACTGGGCAAAAAGGCTTAAGCAAACAGAAGTATTTCTTTAGTAAAATATAGTTATTTTGCTTACAACTTCTATTCTACTAAGAACTACTTCTAAATTCTAGAATACAACAGAACTTGAATTTGCTAAAACAATATGTTAGAAAAACCCAAGCTAGCTATTTAGTGACAGAATGTAGAATATATTACCCCACACAATCACAGAGACAGTGATTCTTCCTGTTGTCAAAAATATTATTTGGCAGAAAATCAAACAAGAAGTAAAAAATCTTTTGTAGAATCTTTGGTGTTCTCAGAGCTTGGTTATTTGCTTGCAGATGTTTCATTACCCAATTAGGTAGCATCATCAGTGATAGTAAGTGTAAGGTTTGCTAGTTCACTAGCATTAATGATGCTACCTCGCTGGATAATGAAACATCTGTAAGCAAACATAAAAGTTTAGATAGTACCAAGAACTCCACAACTCCATCCTGAGCTACATACAGTATATTCCCTTCCATTGAAAAGAGAGTCAGATTGGTCTAGTGGTTAAGGCACTAGGCTAGAAAGTAGGAGACAGTGAGTTCAAGTTCCACCTTAGCCTTACAAGCCAGTTGGGTGACCTTAGGTAAGTCATTCTCTGTCAGCCAAACTACCTCACAGGATTGTTGTGGGAAAAATAATAGGAAGAAGTGTGTTGGATGTGTTCACTGAATTATTTGTAAAAATAATAAGGGCAGGATACAAATAAATAAAAATAAAAAGTTCCTATAATTAGTATATGGATTAATGTTATATCAGTTGAAACTGAAAGTTTATAGGTTAATGGGCAAAAATCCAAAATAAATCAATTGGAAAAACTCAATTACTGAAATTCATTCATACTAATTTGTTCTTGTTTTAATCATTCAATCATGTCCGACTCTTGGAGACTTCATAGGCAAGTACTCTCCATGCTACCCTGTCAAGCACAGCATCTTTCAGTTCTTGGATGTTCATCTTTATATCAGTTTTGTTATTATCAAGCCAACGTGTTCATCCCAAATATGATTATAAAATAATACAGAAAATTTCATTTGTATATTGTAAACAACAGGCTAATATATTTATACAAGTTTAACTTGGAATTTACCATGGAAATTAAATGATAAAAAATTATATAGGACTTCCGGTGGCAGGCGATTTCGTCGGTCGCAGCTGTTTGCTGCCTCCCGCCTGTTTTGCGTAAAAGCC
>NW_015387081.1:194221-199765 GCF_001527695.2 Protobothrops mucrosquamatus
TACGGAGGAGATGGATTGTTTAAGTTTAGACTTTGGAGTTAGAGATATTAATATTTGTTTACTTGTATTTGAATATTAGCCTAGGTTGGTTTGGGAAGTCCGGGGGGTGGGGGGATGGGATATAACATTGTGTAATATCTGTGATGTATTTCTTTTTTTTTATGATAAAAACAATAAAAATTTTATATTGAAAAAAAAATAAATGATAAAAAATTATATAGATAATGTTCCTTCAGTGTTGGAAAAATTAAGGATTTGTATCATTAATGAGAAATATTAATGGCAATGTTATAACAACATACTGTTTTCTGCAATGGGAAGCATTGGTTGAAAAAGTAATTAACCATGAGTTGAAAACTGGCCTAAACGAAGTTTGAAAATATAACTATATGTCACTGAAGTCACATCTGTCATCACACTTTGTGAAGAAATTGAAACAAGTTTCATTTTCTGCACAGAGGTCAGGCAGTTATGAAGAGGAAAAATGTCACAAGTGTATGAAGTGAAGAATGAGATGTTTACTTTCTTTAATCTTGAGCAACAAGAAGAATTTTGAAAGTTGCTGGAAGATACTTGGTTTTCAACGTTACTTTATTAGCAGCTATCTTGTAACATTTATAAATTTCAGCATACAAGGCAAAATTGAGAATGTCTTTATCTTCTTCAGAAAAAAATATATTCTCAAATAAGTTAAGAATTTTGATCATGAAAATGGAGAAATGTGATTGGACACATAAGACAGTGAAATATATATGAAGTGTATTGTTGGCCGTACATTCTTACTCAAAATATGGGCAGGAGAGTGAAAAGGCAGTGGCAAACAGAAACAACAGCAGGAACGTTATCCAGTCCAATACTCTGGTAGCCTGCAGTCCAAATTGAATCCTTTTTAAAATATTGCCAAAAGATCTCAGTGCAAACAATTTTTAAAGTCATTTTACACTTAAACTGCCATTAGTACAGTATAGGAACAGCATAAAAGAGCATGTAGACAAGGCAGAATTTTTTTAAAGTTATCTGTCTATCTAGGAAATCTCCCTCCCCACCCGCCTCATAGTTTGTATAATTGCTCCTCCCACTTTGAGAATATTTTTTTTTAAAAATGGAGGGGGTTTAGATAACTCCATGATTTGTTTTTAATTCTTCCAAAACAAATTTTACTACATAAACTACAAAGACATAGTTTGATCTCATATAAAAAGTCATTTACAACCCGAAGTACAGATAACTATGATGCTTTTCAGATTAACTTTAGGCTGAATAGAAATGCAGACATTTAAGGGATCAGCTCCCAAATCACTTGATTGAATTGTGCATGTGAAAAGTATCTATAAGCAAATTAGTTCTGCTTTCTTTATTTTTCCAAAGGGTAACCAGCAGATCATAGTCAGACTGCAGATTAAGAGTTAAACTATTCAGTGTACCATAGCGACTAAGGCAGACATTCAATCATACAGTATGTATGCCAGTTAATCGTAGAAGTATTTTCCTGCACAGAAGCAGCTTTGAACTCTGTTCTTTATGTTTGCTTGCTTTTAACAGACTTTTTCTTAAGGCCAGTTTATTTCTGTAAAATCTTTAAATTTGATTTGTTGGCATGTCAGCTTACTGATTTCCATTCAATATTTCTACAAACATAGGAGGAACTGACGTATACCAAGTACCCCACTGATCAAGAATTACCCAGTAATCCCACAAGTTATTGGCAGCTAACTAATTACCAATCCAGTGGGAGCTCAGCAAAAAAAATAAATCCTTATCTTCTCGATTGAACATTAACCATTCTGGCTAAGGATAAAATGTAGGACAGGTTCAGTATAATGCTAGCTCTAGACATTTTACTCCCCTGGCATTTTGGTTGCCTATGAAAAAAAAAATTATGTCCAAGAAATTAATAGAAGGATATCTATATTTTAATATGAAATGAGCTTTGATGTTTTTATGCTTCTTGCAAACAATGACAATATGCTTTCTATATCCTTGATACGGTGTGAATAATATTAACATTCAGCTGGCATGGCTCACCACAGTTTGTCATATGTACCTTCCATAGAAATAAAGGAAGCATTTTCAAGAAAACATGCACTTTTCACCACGATACCAGCAGTGAATTATACCTGATTTATCCGATAACTTACAACAACTCACATGGAATTTGTCAGTATATTATAATTTACAATTTCATAAGTAAATAAATTATTAATGGCATAATGTTCAACTGCTGTAAATAATTTACAACCTGGAAATGGTGTGATAGACATGCTCTTAGTGGAAAACATAAATTACTGCTGTGTGTTTTTGAATGCTTAATCAGAATATACTTAACAAATCAAAGTCTATTATTAAAACTGTCCTTATACATGTTAGATTTTAGCAATGGTATTTTAGTTTGTAAAATAAACTATGATTTGATACAGAAAACACTTGTTCTTCATTTAAAAAGCCTTATTTTATACAAGACTAAAATCCATATTAACATTTTATAAAACAAAAACAATATTTTGGTAACTTATTTCAAATAGTCAGGGTGTTGCTATCTGACTGATCAAACTAAACGTAGCTGAATAAATACTCAGATATCATTTCTGCAGAAATCTTTATACCTCTCCTAAATTTCATGCAGTTTCTTTAGCTAACATTTTTCCATTCCTCCCTGGGGTAGATTTATGGAAGTAATTCATACATGGGAACATTACATTAAGAGTAAAACCTATGAATAGAGAAGGTTATTGGGCTTGGGATAGGAAAAGTTATTTCCCATCCAATCATAGTCCATTGTATTATCTTAAACTCATCTCTTAGACATCCTCAATCTTCCAGAACAAATTTTAAGAAAGGTAGAAAAACAATAAGATGAATAAAATGAAGGGCTTACTCTCTTATACCAAAATCACTGCATCACATGCCTTCATTGGACAAGCATCATGAATTGTATAGCTGATCTTGACAAAGAAGTATTTATCTACTGGGTGATTAGTATAGTGTACAGTACTTATACACCATATACTCCCATGAAAGTCATATCACAGTGATTTCAACAAACATTGTATAAACTGTATTAAAAAACTGTATTCTGGAGTTAGATGTTGGTGTGAAGTGTGAGGAAGTAATAGTAATTTCCAAAGGAATTTTCCTGCACAGGATACTGGTCAGGTCAATAGCAACAGAAGCACTGGCAGCAGCAACAGTGTAGAAGCATGTAGAACAGCAGTAGAAAATAACAGCACTTGCAGTGAGCAGAAAAATGACCCAATGAACTAGGGGTTCAATGAGTGACCTGTTGTTGGAGGTGGCTGATTAGCTTCATCAGAAATACTTAAGGGTGGAACATTTGTGCAATAGATGGCCAGATAGCTACTGTATGAAGACCAGGGAACAATTAATCCATTGACAATAGAGACAGATGATGGTGCACAATGATAGTATAGATAGAGGGTCAGTGGTGGGTTTCACATATGTGAACAACCAGTTCTCTGTGTGGATGCTGCTTTCGGAAGTCCATTCTGGGCCTGGGCAACAAAAAATTACCAACGGTTCTGCCAAAGTGGTGTGAACTGGCTGAATCCCACCACTGCAGAGGGTGCAAGGTGGTGCTTAATTGTGAGCAGTAGGGCATTGATCAGAGCCTTGCAACCATCCTAGTTAAAAGCAATTAATGTGATTGCTTCTACTTTTTCTCCTCCTACCTAACAGAAATAATGTGTGGGGACACATGGAAATAGATTCCAGTAGTCTGGGATGTCTGCCAGAACTTAACTTTAGGCTTACACCAATTGCTGCTGAGTTTGCTTATCATAAAGAGCTGTACTGAAGACTTTGTGAATTTCCAGGATTATCTAGTTATTTGCCTGGCTAGTGACAAAAGGGGGAGTGATCAACCTACAGTACCCTTCTCCTGTGGAATTTGGGTGTGGCCAATTGTTGATATTTGTGAGAACAGGACTGACAGGTGGCTAAAGGACAGTGTGTGTTTAATGGGCTTGTTACAGGGGTCTAAAAGGTTGCTAAGCTGGTAAACAGCAGAGGAAGCCCTTTGGACTATGTTTGTCAATAATTTAGGTGTAACATGTTAGGTTTATGAAGGAGTTTTTCAAGTTCTGGAATTGTGGGATTTATAGGGATCTGTGGCAAATAAGAGACTCTTGGTGGTATTGGGAGAATAAGTTACGACTGGAGATGGGATTCTCAGGGAACAAGATTTAACTTTTCACACTGATACCTCTTTTCTATCCCCAGTTCTATGACCAGGTTTTCATGCTGGTCTTTGGCTGTTGCTGCCTAATACCAGATCAATCTATAGAAAATTCTTCTTCAACTGTAATCATATAGTATATGACCAGATGGACCTGCTACATATTAAACTGGTTGAGTGCCCAAGAAGATACTCTCTTTTGGGAATGAATCCATCTGTTTTTCAAGTTTGGCATGAGGCCACTACTTCAAGATATGGAAGATAAGGCAGCTATTGTTATTCAAAGGGCTGTTATGGTAGTCAAAGACATTGTGTCATAGATAACCAGATATAAAACTCTTCTTGTGAAATTCGGCATTAGAAAAAAATTTGGATTTCTGCTGCTACATCTGGCCTGTGGTGCAGTGGTTTTCAAGGTCAAGAACAGATTGAAAAAAGAAAGCATCAGAAACCACCAGCCTGCAAACTGGCAAGAACAGGTTACAAGTAATTGTCTACCTCCCTTGTCATCCTTCTGTTGCATGTCACAGCACCAAACTATTGTGCCAAAAACCTGGCTCACCTAAAGGAAACAAATAACTTTGTAGATACAGCATAAATTTATTAAGCACGCAAGCAAGTACAGTGGACATTGAGCAGCCCACAAAGCATTGGCAGCTCACTCGGCAGCCCTGGGCGAAAGCAGAACCACAGCTTACATGCCTTTGTCCTACCACATTTCAAAGGCAAAACAAAGCAAAAGGCAGACACTTTAAATTACAGCATGTTGAAATGTTTTTCATAAATCCATCTTAGTGACATTCTTATTATTTATAAGTCAGCATAGCAGTTATACCATTCTAAGTTATGGTCAGGTGTAGTGAATATAAACAATGTGGTTCAATGGGCTATTGGTCCTTGTCAGATTCCTCTCCCTGTGACCATTAAGGGTCGGTTCAGCTAACTGTGAATCGTTTCTTACAAATGCATTTTAAGCAGTTCATGTTTATGGTGTGTGGTGGGGGGAGAGACTTGGCTTGGTAGTGAATGTAGCTCACATTTGTACAGGGTAAATACTTTTTATAGTCACAATTTATATTCCATATTTATTTTGGCCAACTCATGGTGGCATATACTGTATGCTTAATGCTCTATCTTTGTACTTTCCTCACAATAATAATTGTGTGAGGTAAGTTGAGCTGAGAGAAAATGACTGGTCTAAGTCACTCAACTGGCTGTCAGATCAGTCTTCTGAATCTGTAGTTGGCTGTTCAACCAAAGTATCAGAGACTTCATACCAAAGACTGAGCAGAATCTTTTTTGTTTTCTGATCCCAGTGGACTCCTTGATCTTCTGAGGTGTCCAGGCTCAAA
>NW_015387081.1:199893-243685 GCF_001527695.2 Protobothrops mucrosquamatus
TAATAATTGTGTGAGGTAAGTTGAGCTGAGAGAAAATGACTGGTCTAAGTCACTCAACTGGCTGTCAGATCAGTCTTCTGAATCTGTAGTTGGCTGTTCAACCAAAGTATCAGAGACTTCATACCAAAGACTGAGCAGAATCTTTTTTGTTTTCTGATCCCAGTGGACTCCTTGATCTTCTGAGGTGTCCAGGCTCAAATTCTAGCTATTTAATGAGCCATGTCCCAAAGATGCCTTTTCTTGTTTTCCTTGGAAGACATTTCACTTCTCATCCAATAAGTTTTTATCCAGGAGCTTCTTCGCTCTGATTGGATGGTGCAGAATAGAAGGAATGGAAGCACCATCCAGTCAGAGCTGAAGAAGCTTCTCAGATGAGAAGCAAAACATCTTTAAAGGAAAACTAGAAAGTCCAATTGCCTCGTGAAAAAGCATTTTTGATACAACTATGACCTGGATGACAGAGAATATCCATAAACATTTAACAAGCCATCTTTTCTTATTTCTTTCTGTCAGACCAGTAAGATCAGAAAGACTTGGCACATTCTAGGTCCCAGCTATAAAGCATTGTCAAATGTAGGTTATGGAAGTCACACCTTCTCAGTAGCTTCACACTGCTCTATGGAATAACATTCCTCTTCTGATCCGTAAGACCTTGGCCCTGTTTGGGTTTTTCAACATAGTAAAGAATTGCACTTTTGTCACTCCCTGGGGTGGAATGAAGGCATTTGCTCCTTGACAGAGGCACGCAATAAGATTTGTATTGTTTTTCTCCATTATTTCTCTACATACTCTTTTGGATTTGTCTGTTTTTAAATGTTATACATCTGATGTTTTAATCTTATGGTGTAAATTTCCTAGAAACATTCAGTATTGAAGAGAAATATAAGTCAACCAACCAAATAAATAAACCATAAATAAATATATACTAAGTAGTAATATTTTATTGGAAATTGTTTATTATATTTTCAGATCAAAATAGTTCATGTAAGACCATTCTGCTTAGTAGGTGTGGCATATGATGTGTACATATATGTTTATGTGGGGGAGGAGGTAGAAGAAAACTGAACTGGCTGGGGTGTCGTGGCTCTTGAGATAAAGTCCAGCACTACAAACTGTAATATCTTATTAAAAGCAATTTGATGCTTTTAATATTACATTCCTCTTTATTGAATATAGATTTATATTTGTGTATATAAACAAAGTGTTAACAGATCAATCCCATACATGCAGAAATACGAGGTTGAAGGGAAATATCTTACCTATATTAAATGTACTGAGAATCACATACTTCATTAGAAAAAAAAACTTAAGGTTGTTAGCATACTTAGTAATCTTACATTCTTAAAAGAATTATTTCCAAACTGTGACAGTTATACAGAGTGAAAACACTCTTCTGTAGCAAGCTGAAGCCATTTTAAGAACAGTGATTACTATTTCTGCCCAATAGGCAGAGATCTTTGAAGTGTGAAGGTGAGACAAATAAAGAAAAAGTGCAACAATGGTGAAGTCTAAGATTCCATGAGCAATTGTACTCTTCGTCCAGTGATTAAAAAGTGTGAAGTTCCATTCAATTGGCTGGATTTACTGCCTGACACTGAAATGAAATTCTGGGCATGGTTTTGTGATTCAAAAGAAAGCAGATGGTGAGCTTTTGCCACTAGAATCAGGAGATAGCCTTGGATATGAGAACTTTGATGTGGATCAACAGAGACATGCAATCAAATTTAATATATCCCGCCTTAGAAGCTGGTATAGAAAAAAGGAGGGAAAGGAGAAAGTACATATTTATATGGACTGTGAGATAAAAATGCAGAGGAACTAGAATACTATAAATAAATTAAAATAAATAAGTAGTATGTCCATTTATTTTTCCACATGATGCAATAAAGAATGATATATTTCATGGACAGTAATAAGTACTACTGCAAGTACTTACAATGCTATCCAAAACTGCTTCATTTATGGTCTTTTCTACTATTCACGAAGGACCAACAAGAAAGAAAATAGGATTGTGCATTGCTCTTTCTTCTAATTAATTGTAGAATTAAATACCATGAAGGATATTGACAATCTTTTCTGTCTTTGTGAGAGTACAAGTAGTCCTTGTCTTATGACCACAATTGAATGTATATTGCTAAGTGAGATATTTGTTGTGAATTTTGCCCCATTTTATAACCTTTCTTGCCACAGTTATTAAGTGAATCACCGCAGTTGTAAAGTTAGTAGCATGTTGTCAAGTGAATCTGATTTTCCCATTGACTTTGCTTTTCAGATGGTCGTAAAAAGGGATCACATGGTCCAGACACTGCAACCATCCTAAATATGAGTCAGATGCCAAGTGTCTGAATTTTGATTACATAACCATGGGAATGCCGCAAAAAGTATCAAAAACAGTCACAAGTAACTTTTTTCAGTGCCATTGCAACTTTGAACAGTCACTAAACAAACTATTGTAAGTCAAGGATTACCTGTAATTGATTTGCAAGGACTGATTTATAAGGTTCCTCCAAATTCAATTTAGTACAGGTAGACAAAAATGATGGGACCTCCTGCTTCTTTTAGCCAAGAAACTTGCCACTATTAGTCTTCAATTGTGAAACAATGTAGAACACTTACAAAGCACAACACTTTTACGTAAGTATCCCAATGCATATCCTAAAAGAGTTTATAAATAAAAATATGACTGTAGAAAAGTGATAGTTCTAGAAGAGTATAATTAAAGGGATATGCAAGCATTAAAAGGTCCCTAATGTTCATTTTATTTTTCATTTGAAATGTACAATTTAAATATGAAGACGAATCATTTGTCCATTTTGTGTTAATAATAATCTGTTTATCGCATGCCTTTTTCTAAGTTCACTCAAGACATTTTCAGCTTTAGTCCCTCTAGTCCCTCTAGTGGTATCCTATAAGAAAATGATACTATAATTATATTTTGTACATACATCACAGTTTTATATTGCAGAAATCTATTTTATAAAAATTGTCAGTATCGATATTCATATTAATGCAAGCATTTTTATACTTAATGTTATATCTCAGGTAGTCCCAGCATGCATACGAGAATAGTTTGTATCAAAAGGGACAAAATAGTATATTTTGTACATTGTGCCATTATGTTACTCATAGACTAAAATGATTAAAATGTTGATTAAATATGTGCATTAATAAAAATAGGATGTATTAGCATTCAGTCAATGACGCTCCAAAATTTGAAGTAAACATTTACAAGCAAAAGATGTATATCTGTTTATCAGTTAGTCCACTGGTGGGAAACTATGGCCCCTTTGTGATCTGTGGACTTCAATTCTCAGTATGACTGGTTCAGGAATTCTGGGAGTTTAAGTCCACAGGTCATAAAGGGGCCATCATTCTCAGTCTTTGAGTTAATCTGTCAATAAATCATCAGACTGGCTAGATCCTAACATCAATGAACATACATTTATTTCTGTTCCATATATTTAGGTTTAGCTGGGCTGTGGCAAAAAGAGGCTTGATCTGGAAAAAGCAGATCATACTAGAACAAAAGAGAGGAAGTAAGAAAGGCGTAATGTAATGAAAAATGCACAATTATGAAGAGAAAATTGTTTCTCTAAATTAAATGATAAAGATTCTTTTGCAAATAAGTGTCAGTTACAAGTAGAATGGGCCAAGTATATATAGCTCATACATATGAAGAGCATTTTTTATAATTGATTGGAGTTGAGTGGCACCAAAATCAAATAAATTTAATTAATAAGGCAGTAAGTCACCAGAATGCTTGGCAGTTATGTTCCTTCAGGCAGTTAAAACTGCTATCCAATACTGTAACTAAATTATGCTTGAGACAAGTTTCAAATGAGGTGAAATACAGTAAACTATTAATTTAAATTAAAGTGTTTAGCATGATCATTCAAAAATGTAAAGGGTTTTTTTTTAAATATGGACAAGCCATATTAGGACTGAATATAGTGGATGAATGGTGAATTTAGACTGAATGGTGGATATATGGATTGACAAACTATTTTTAAAAAGATCCTTGAAATAAACATAGCAATAAGAAATGGTTAAATAAATGTGCAACAATGCTGTTTAGGAGTCGGTTTCATTTCCTTTGAATCCTTGAAAACAATAATTATATGACAGCGTGTTTGACCTAAAAAGTGCCAATATAAAATTATGCCATAAAAGTCAGCAAAGAAAACAATCTATTTTTCAGAATATCAACCACACTTTTGTTTAAGTAACAGCCAAATAAACAGCCAAATAAACAGCCAAATAGCTTTACTATTAACAATGTGTTGTAACAAGATTGCCATTTGTGTACATTACTCCTTCACTCTTAATAAAATAGACTTAAAGTTGGTGGATTATATTTCTGAATGCTATATAGATTACATTATTATGTATATATCTATATTTCTACCTCTGCACATACCAATTCAATTCAAATTGGAGATCTTCGGGCAACCTGAATTAACGCAAGGTGCTTCAAGAGTTGAGTTTAGATTTGAAAAAAGGAAAGGAAAGGAAAGGAAAGGAAAAGAAAGGAAAGGAAAGGAAAGGAAAGGAAAGGAAAGGAAAGGAAAGGAAAGGAAAGGTGTAATGGGGAAGCAGCAAAAATACTCCCAGCTGCTTCATGAAAGTAGAAATTAAAATATGAGATTGTGTCATGACGTATCGTGACTTGTTTTCGATTGACGGCAATGGGGTGGGCACGGTTTTGGCATGAAGCATCCAGCCCGTGGGCCGGCAGTTTGACATAGATCCTTGGAAGAAAGAAAAAACATGGGAAATAGAAGGGAATCAGACCTTGAAATATCTTGTTCACCATGAATAGAGAGAAGAAAAAAAGGATTTAAAATGCTAGTTTTATCTGAAGTGCTTGATTAAGGAGGGTGTATCATAGGTATGAATGTCACAATAAATTGGATACACTGAAATATGAACCTACTTTGCAATCAGGGAAATAGCTAATAGCTGAGTGGCAAAGTCGTTAACATCAGCTAGTTATGGGTCTTACAAGCTGAAAAAGAATATTCATGACAAAAGGACCACATGCAACACCCAGTGATACTGGTGGAATTAAGAGCATTCCCTAATTACATACTTGAAATTTTATTATTATCCTATTCAGAACAGAATAAATACTAATAAACTAAGCATATATTGCATGCTAACAATATTTCCACCTTGAAAGAACTTATTGGCCCTCATCTAGTCCATTATACATATTTATTGATTCAAAATATAAACATCATCTCATACCTTTTATGAAGAAGAAAAGTAGAATTACATATAGATGATAGTTCAGATCACATGTTCTGCTGGACTCTTTTGATCATTTCATGTAGATGCTGAATAGCATAGTATCCCCAAATCCATAATCTTTCACTATTTCAAGAAAAATAGGAAATGACTGCAATATATTATTCTCAGTTTCCAGCTCATCACAAAACACACTATGGTTGATGATAGTCAAAGTTTAGTATTCATGAGATATTAAAGATTAATGGGCAGTTTAAAAAGATAAATTTTGAATGCATCTTGGAAATCAGTCTTATTTAATAGTACTGGGGTAAATTGGTAACCACTGCTGAGATTTATTTCTCAATTTCTTCATTTCTTTTTTTGAATAAGTTTGTTTTCAAGTTTATATTCAGCTTTAGAATATTATTTTAAATCAGATTTAAGCTTTAATTAATGTAGGATTATGGAGTAAATGGTATTATTGTTATTTTATCAGCTTAAGGCCTTCTGCAGAATTTGGTGCAACTTCTGAAAATGTTTTACTTTGTAACATTTTAATCACTGGAAAACCTTCAGCTTGATGATATTAAGAAATATAATGACTATGGAAATTAAGTAAAGAAATTGAAGCTTAAAATATATATCTTCAAGTCATCCATCATTTATTGAAACAAAGATAAAGGTTTTGTGGTCTTCCTAGACCATAATATTATTCAAAATTTGTAGAGAGATCTCAAACAAGCAGATCTAAAATATTTCTAAGTTAAAAAAAATACTGCAAGGAAATTTAGGGGGGAAAAACCTCTTATTTTTACAAAAAGAGACATTACAAGCTATGACTAAAACAGTCTCCAAGCTTGCATCTAATATATTCTCTTTTTTAATTCTGTAAAAATGGTACATAAATAGCAAATATACCTTCAAATATGGAGGAAAATAGCAGGTATAATTTTGCAGGGATACAATGCAATAAGTACTTAAACCTCAGCTACAACCACTAACATTTATAGAAAATGAGGGAAAATCTAGCCTAATTTAAAATTATCTGTCTGATTTGACAATCTAGTCAAAGGCATGCCCCCTGCGCATGGCCAGGGTATATTGGAATAATTCCTGATGACAATCTTGCATACGCTAAAAATCATTTTTACATTTTCTGTATATTACTTGTTTTCAGTAGTAGTATGGTCTTTCTGTTCCTACTTATTGAATGAATTGTATTTGGCAGAAACAGTAGAGTTGTGGAAAACTTCAGAAGAATGATTTCACTTTATGAAACTTATATTGGATCATTTGATTGATAAATCCAAATGTGGAGCCCTTTGAAGCAACTAATCAATTTAGGCTGCTTTGTGAACTATTTTAAAAATGTGGTGGCTTTTCAGCTGTTTCTGGATTTGTGATGGATAATATATAGGTACTTAAAGGAAAATAGTAGGGTGGATATTGTGGAGGGATGGGTTCATAACATTGATGTAATCAGCAGGCCAATGGAATTTATCACCTCATTAAATCCATTAGCTATCAGAATACTTTTGAAGTAGCATAGCTCTCTTTTTGTTTCACATTCTCTGCTCACAATTTCTTAATACAATGTTACACACATGCTCAGGTTTGGCTTAGGGTCACTCATTCATTCACATTCTCATAGCCCTGGAAAATAGCCATATTCAAATCACTTTCAACCAAACACTGAGGCACAACCAGCTCTTTAGAATACACAGAGACCCAGTGAATTAAAAAAACAGTAAAAATTTACTGCTTACAATATATATATAGTTGTTGTAAGCAGTAAATTTTTACTGGATTTTTTTTTCTCTTTCTCACATGCACACATATACACTCATCCACCCTTATAATCTTCTCAACTAGGTTGGCAAACAACTAGCCAGAGGGTTGGAAGTAGCCAAGTCTGGATCCAAAGATGATTCAAAGTTTTGCCAAACTTAAAGGACCTCTTTTATTCCCCAAAGTCCATGCTTTGTTGATTCACAAAAGTGGCAGCTACTCTAGCCTTATGGATTTATAAGCCTGGTAACTGTTGATGAGATTTGGGTACTCAGGTCCAACTTCTTTTGTTGATTTAGGTGACATTTTTCTTTTGTTTTCTTAACAATTTAGTTCCTTCTTATCTATTTCCTGAAGGGATGTTTTAGACAAGATTCCTAGCTCTTGTCCATCCTTCTTAAGTGCCTGCTTTCTCTCTATGTTTGGCAGCTTCAGCCTAATCTCACATAAGCTATATTATATTGATGAAAGTGCAAGTCTATCAACTGGGAATAATCAGGTAGCAAACTAATACCTGCATATTGGCCCAAACATTTACAGTTTTGAAAACTTGGGTCTGGCTAAGCTTAGAAATACCACAATCTCTTTACCAGCCTTTCTCTACAGTAGGCCTATCTACATGAATTTTATCATATTACATAGATCCAGTTCTTCTACCTAAATATTGCTGGCAAATATATTGAACCTGATACAACTGAATTCTGTAACTGTCCCAAAGGTGCCTTTTCAAAAGACAACTGAAGCTTCTTGGATGAGAAGCGAGACATCTTCAAAAAAACCAAACAAAACATAAATCTAGTTCCCTTTTGAAAAAGTATCTTTGGGACAACCATGACCTGGATGACTGAAAATCTCCATAGACACTGAACCCTATAAGTTATGAACACCTCCTTTCCAGAAGTCCAAGCTTGCCAGTAATATTAATCTTCCTGATGCCTCATAATGCATACTTATAGAAAGCAAATCTACATTATCTTTTAAAAATAAGTTAAAGATATTTTTTTCAGAGTTCTGCCCTGAAGAATCATTTTTTGCCAATGTGCCCTGCTTACCCTGGCATGCAATTGAAACCAGTAATGAAGAGGATTTACCTAAGTCCTAAGAGAACCTAAGAGAACACCTATCTGACCTTGACGAATATAAATCACTGGGACCTGACAGATTACATCCCAGAGTTCTGAAGGAGCTGGCCACATCTTTCAAAAATCCTGGAGCACCAGGAAACTAACTGGGGATTGGAAAAGGGCTGATGTGGTTCTCATCTTCAAGAAAGGAGAGAAAAAATGGACCCAGGAAACTACAGACCAATCAGTTTAACATCAATACCTGGGAAGATCCTAGAAAAGATAATCAAAAAACAGATCTGTGAACAACTAGAAGCAAACAAAGTTAATAACCAGTAGCCAGCATGGGTTTGTTAAAAACAGATCTTATTTCATTCTTCAACAAAGTGACTAAACTAATAGACCAACAAAATACTGTGGACGTAGTATACTTAGACTTCAGTAAGGTATTTGATAAAGTAGACCATGACCTACTCCTTGGTAAGCTAGAAAAAGGTAGAATAGACAATATCACATCAGATGGATCTGTAGTGGACTGGCAAACCATACTCAACGAGTAGTCCTCAATGGCACTACATTCACATGGAGAGAAGTAAGCAGTGGGGTACCACAAAGTTCCGTCTTAGACCCAGTATTCTTCAATATCTTCATCAATGACTTAGATGAGGGAATTGAAGGGGAACTCACCAAATTGGCAGGAATAGCCAACACCCCAGAAGACAAACTCAGGATCCAAAAAGATCTTGACAAACTTGAACAATGGGCCCTATCCAACAAAATGAGTTTCAATTATAGAAAAGCGAAGTTTTACATTTAGGCAGGAAAAATCAAAGGTGCAAGTACAAATTGGGCAAGACCTGGCTTAAAAACAGTAACTGTGAGAGGGACCTTGGAGTCCTAGTGGACAATCATTTAACCATGAGCCAACAGTGTGCAGTAGCAACCAAAAAAGCTAATACAGTCTTGGGTTGTATAAACAGAAGCATAGAATCAAGATCACGTGAGGTATTAGTACTGGTTTATAAAACGCTGCCTGAGGAATTTTGGGAGTTGAAGTCCACAAGTCATAAAAGAGCCAAGTTTGAAGACCCCTGCTCTAGTAAGACCACACCTGGAATACTGCAGCTAATTTTGGTCATCATATCACAAAAAAGATGTTGAGAGTTTGGGAAAAAATTCAGAGAAGAACAACTAAGATGATCAAAGGCCTGGAGACTAAAATGTACGAAGAACTGCTGCAGGACTTGGGTTTGGCTAGTCTAAAGAAAAGAAGAAATAGGGGAGACATGATAGCAGTATTCCAGTATTTGAGGGGCTGCCACAAAGAAGAGGGGTCACGTTATTCACCAAAGCACCAGAGGGCAGGACAAGAAACAATGGTTGAAAACTGATCAAAGAGAGAAGCAACCTGGAATTAAGGAGAAACTTCCTTATACAGTTAAATGTATAATTTTTTCCCAATAGTCCTAAAAATAATAATCACATCAATATAATAGCAAGGTATTAAAACAAAAAAAGAAAAATCAAGTGAGCCAACACAGATAAAGTTCCATATTGCTTGCATATATAGACTTTGCACTAGACTTTGCTTTACTTTGCAAGCAGATAATACTTCACAAACAAATATTGTTAATGCTGAATTTGTCCAGAAGCTTTAATATGTATGTATTCAGGGCCTTTAATATGTATGTATTTTTGTGCCTTTTTTATTTAAATTTCCAGAGTGAATTTTAAAATGCCAAGAATGAAGAATATTGGTTAGCATTGAAGTGAGTGCATGCTCTTCTTTCCTGCTCCTTTGTTGCTTAATTTTGCTGATTCCACTCCAATTGTGAGTGATTGCTCCTTTTGTCCTTTGGGCTCTTCAGATTGTGATTAGCTTGCTGATTGTAGAGCCTTGAGTAGTACTGTATGTGTGCTTGCTGATGTGACATATTTTGTAATGTAAGAGTCCACAGCAAAGAGTAGAATTTAATTGGCTACTTCTACTTATTCTTCCTAGAAACGGGTGTGGTGAGATTGTGTTTTGTTGTTTTATCTGATAAGTGCAGTTGAGATAAATTAGCAATCTTGTGCTGTGTGAATGCACATTTGTTAGCTAAGGGCTGTTTAACAGTGTCAAAGAAGCAGCCTTTTCTAAGAAAAAAAAAGCTTTGCTTCAATTCTAATCTTATGGAAATTGTAAAATATGTAAACAAAAATTTGAATAATCATACTGTCCAATTTTTCTGTAAGTTAATTATCCCCAAGATGGCCCTTCATTCATTTCTTCTTACTGGTTTGACATGAAATACAACAGAACAGCTATATATAAAATATGACTTATTTCTGGAACACTCAAAATGCCTTGAATTTTGTTCTGACACAACACTGAACACTAAAGCTCTTTTGAAATTAATTTTTTGGTAGTAAAATTTGTTTTTCATTCCATGCACATTACTATTCCCTGATAAAGATGTAGCATTTTTCTATGTATAACAATATACATGCAAACACCAAGGTCAAGTCGAATTAGTATGAACTCATGTCTATTAACCTAATATTCCTAATATTCATAGTACATATGTAAATACTAGTTGAAAAAGTAAATACTCATGAAACCCTCACTTTTCTTAGTTGATTGAAATGGTTAAGTAGGAACTTTAGCAATAATATATTTAATATCATAGTTGCTTCTATTATTGCTATGTTCTTATATTAATTCCTCTTGGCCTCAAAGGGCAAAAGCTATTTTCAGATAAGTATTATATTAAGGTTACATCCATTCTTTATATTGATTAATTATTTAAGTGAAAGTGTCAAGGAAAGTACATTGAAACAAATCTTTAGGAGCTGTGCATAATGTGTAAATATATTATATCATTACTAAACATTTTATTAATCAATTAAACTTAAGAATAAAAATGTTAACAAATTGAAAATAATGATATATTATCTAATAAAAGGCACAATTTGTAATATAATATAATATAATAATAATATAATAATAATATAATTAATATTATAATATAGTATAGTATAATATAATAATATAATATAATATAATATAATATAATATAATATAATATAATAATATAATATAATATAATATAATATAATATAATATAATATAATATAATATAATATAATATAATATAATATAATATAATATAATATAATATAATATAATATATAATATAATATAATATAATATAATATAATTAATATAATATAATATAATATAATATAATATAATATAATATAATATAATATAATATAATATAATATAATATAATATTATATTATATTATATTATATTATATTATAATATAATAATATTTAAAAGAAAGCTTTACAAAGCTATATTTGAGGTTGTAATTTGAAAATACAGTTACAACAGCACTAAATTCAGTGAAAGTTTCTGATCAGTAAGCAAACACAGATATATTCTGATCAAGTTCAGTTGGTGCATACAGTCAGTGTTGGCTCCATTTATTGGTGGTCCTGTTTCACATATTATACATACATCAGAATAATTGCAAAGCAAATGCCATTAAGTGTAGCAAAATAATCTTCTGGATGGAAAATCAAAGCTAGATAGAAGTTCAAGTCCCTTTTCTCTAATTTTTGAACTGGTCTATATAACACAAATCCATTCTAAATGCCTGTGAATGGAATCAGCCATGCATTCAGCAAATTCTACTAAATCCTTCCACACATTGTTCAAATGCCCTCCAACATGGCATGGATTAGACTTAGAGGCCATCAGTTTAAATACAGACAAAACAATTTGTAAGCAAGACCCAACTAGTAACTCTCTGGTCTGTGGCAAACAGTGATAATCTCTGCCAGTAATAGAAGCACTAATCTTTCTGATAAGAGGATCCTCAAATGAATCATAATTTATTTACTTGTTGGGTTTATCAGAACAGTAACTATCCTAATCTTTTGCAGTGCCCTGAAAAAAATGATTGTAAGATGTTGTTGCATTGCATTATGTGATGATCTACTGGGAGCATAGGAAATTGCTTCATATCAAGTCAAATCATTGATCTGTCTGTCACAGTACTGTTGACATGTTTGACAATACCATTTCAATGGGTTTCACATCTACTTGGAAATTAACCTGGGACTTTTGAATCAGATGATCCAGCTTTGAGGCTACATTTGAAATTTGATAAAAGCAATAGAGGCTGTATTTCTGTGTATTAGTCTACCAAGTTAAGTATTATATTAAAAAAAAGAATAGACACAACAGATAACGACAGAGTAAGTAGTAGGAAGAAGAATTTTATAAGAAATTATTAGATAAGAAGTGGAGATTTATAATTAATTCAGAGAGCAGTTAGCAAATGTTTTTTTTTTACTAACAGTAAGTATAAATACATAAACCAGATTTACTGAAGTGTTGTTGTGAATAATGGCCCTCTTTGCCTTGCTGTTCACACGTACATTATATCCAAAGGTTTCCATGTAATTGTATAAACTCACAATATATCTGGAAAGTAAAAGGTTGATTTAACCTTTGTTTAGAAAGCATGGTTAATAATTGCCAATTACTATAGGAAAAATAGTCTGCAGTAGTGTAATTTTTCGCATTATTTTAGTCAGTTTACATACAGTAGTGGCCATAATTGTGGAAACCTTTTGGGAAAAGTTTACAGTAGAAATGCCACCTTTGGTTAACTTTCCACCAATTTTTCTTCTAATTTCTTTATAACTGTAGTCTTGTTCACTTAATAATATTATTTTACATCGCTTTCTGTGTGACCAGTCAACTCTTTGCACCATTACTTTAATTTTATTATGTTTTACAAGTTCACTAAATGAAAGAACACAAAAAACCCCAACCAACTTGATAACAATCACATAACACACTGACAAATGTCCTCCTCTCAGCTTCAATACATGACATCAATAACTAAATCCTACTATGATCTGATTGGCTCATTGCCAAAATAAGATGATACCTGATTGGCTCTCTAAACACTCATGCTTATTGGCTACAATCAGATGAAGGAAAGCTACCTGATATCAACCTAAGCAAGTTGTGGTTCCTTTTTCTGGTTATTTGGCTATAACTTTTTATAGAATACAGTACAGATAATTGAACAAACTATGTTGCATTACATTCTTGATTAAATTATCTTTCCATTGATATATAATTTTATGGTATTGCTCCAAAAAAAGTGGTGTTATTAGCCATCAAACCTCAAAAATACACTTTTCCCAAAAGGTTTCCACAATTTTGGCCATTACTGTAAGTTACATTTCTAGCTGTATTTTTTTTTATTAAATGACATGTGTAATTAGTTCAAAAATTTAATCATAGTTTTGGGAAAAAAATAAAAATATGAGTTTAATTACAACTTTGTGGTAGTATTTTCTTGTGTTCTAATAAAAATATTAAAAATATTAAATTCTCTGCCTTTATAACCAGTTAGTACCTCTGTTGGTGTGTATATGCTATTATGTTGGTATGATCCATGTTTGTTTATTTGTTCATTCAAAACAGACCTATACATCATAGAGATAAAAAAGGATCAAATAACCTACAATTTATTAATTACATAATTTGTTGTTTTACTTCTGCTTAAAGTTTTGACAAAAAGTATACTTCTATGCCTCCTTGCTTGAGAATAATCTGAAAATACTGGGTACAATGAACTGTAATAGCTTTCTTCTAAAAAGAGATATTGTATAGATATCTATAATTATCTGATAATAAATGGAAAATGTAATGTATCATACATGTCACGTAATTTACAATTCTGGTCACCCCTTGTGCCAAAAATACTAAAAATAAGCACAAATGGGAAATAAAGCATCTCTTTTGAGAAGAAATAGCTAATGTGTCTGAGAAATACTTCCATTTAAAGTAATGGAAGACATAATAGATGTTTCAAGATCTTTAGAGTCACAATATTCTGTTAAAATAAGTGAATATTTGGAGTACTTTTCAAAGCTATTTAACTTACTTTCTATTGGCTTCAATTGGATAGCAGCCAATATATCATATGTACATGTTGTGTTTCAGCTGAATTTCTCCCTGTAGACCTTAAATAGTTCTAATAAAGGGGAAATACTTGCAGCTCCGGATTGAATATGAAGGTTCCTTGGTCCTCTCTGAAGTTGATTGTTTTCTTGCAGACGTTTCATCATCAGTGCTAGCACTGGATAATGAAACAATTGCAAGAAAACAAGCAAACTCAAAGAACACCAAGGACCCTTTACATCAGTGGTTCTCAACCTTTTTAATGCCGCGACCCCAACCGGTCGTAAGTCGAGGATTAAACCGGTCGTAAGTCGAGGACTAAACCGGTCGTAAGTCGAGGACTTTCCCTGCCTGCGAGCGCCGTGCATGCGTGGTTCCGCCCCCTGCACCAGCTGAGGCGTAGCTGGCAAGCGGCAGAGATGGAGCAGGCCGACCACCAGCTGGCCCAGCCCAAGGGAGGTAAGGCACCCGCTGGAAAAGGGGGAAAAATGGCGGACAAAAAAAATGGCGGACAGCCTTGCTTGGCGAGCCCCGTGAAATGGTCAATTGACCCCAAATGGGGTCCTGACCTACAGGTTGAGAACCACTGCCTTACATGGTTGTCTTTGGATTTCAGGTCTTGATGCTTTTATTGCATTTTATTTTATTTTATTTTTAATTTTTCTGATTTTATTATTGCTCTTATCCTGAGAACCTCTTTAAGGATGAATGAAATTTCAATAAAATTCATCAGCCCTATCTAGCTGATTTTTTGTTTTTGTTATTTTCACAAATTTCACCTTCTTGCAATTAGGTACAGAACCAGTGATTGCTTCCTATGTCACAGAGAGGTCCTCAGCCCTATCCTCTTACTTGAATTTTATTGAAATTTCATTAATCCTTAAAGAGGTTCTCGGGGTAAGAGCAATAACAAAATCAGAAAAATTAAAAAATAATGTAGTTATGCCAGATCCAAGAATAATTCGTTTCCTTTTTATTTCAAACAATGTCGGCAAGTATGTGCAGTTATATGTGTCTTATAATGATAATCATGAATAGTATGAATGCATGCATGTTGATTGGGCAATTCTGCGAGCTGAAGTCCAGACATTTTGAAGTTGTTAAGGTGATCCATTCTATGTTTGCTTTACTTCAATAAGGGCAAACATCAGTGCCTTCATGTATTCAATATAGTTGTTCACATCATTTGCTTTTTGTTCTAGTCTTACAGTCTCAATGCTTTCTCATTTTCACCTCTGAGATACTTGCATGGAAAAGAAGGAGAGAAAAACAATTAGGAAGATTAAAATCTCTCAGCAGATTCCATTGTAGTCTATGTCAATCAACCTCTAGCCAAAAGCTTCTATTGCAAAAGCAACATAAATCGCATAAGCTATGATGCTTCCTCATTATTTCTTAAAATAACAGTGCCATGAAATTTAAATAGAATATATAACAATGGTTTCAAATAGTTCCAAATTTACAATGAGTTCAGATTTCTGATATGATTTAGTGGTCATATAGTTCTTGAATGTTTCTTCAGACGTAATATTTATTGAATTAAATAAGTCTTCTCAAAATTAAATTTGCATAGAACTGCACCATATAATGCATGCTTCATATTATGTATTAATTTATTTCATTTGATTTATGGTCTTGATTTCTTCCAGGATTTTAAAGCAAATATATAACACCCTTATTTTAATGTAATAACCATTTTGGGGGGATGTATGGTTGTATGAGAAGTAGATAGTGACCCATTAGGCTTCTATATCCAATGTAGTCTTCAATCTATACCTCCTTTTTTCCAATCTCAAAACCATAACCAAACAATTTTTGCAAGTCTTCTTTTACGAACACGAGACAGAACTTAATATTTCAGATTAATATTTTTAAATCTTCTTCAAAGTTTTTGCTTTATTAAAATCAGATCCAAAGCAAGAAGAATATTGACTATGAGAGATTTACTGCCAAATGAACTTATACAGAATTGTTCTGTAGTATCTACCTTGTATACTTTTATAAATTTACTAACCTTATAATTAAAATATAAGCTCTTTTCTGCTTTATCACTTTTTGAAATGTCATATAGGCTGACTGTTGTCATCATCATCATATAGTGCAGATACTCAATTTCAACTTTTATGAAGATGAATTGCAGAAATATTTGAACAGATGAGTTATGATACTATAGAACATTGCATTGCAGGTGCCTATTTATATTATAAACATTATTCTAAACAGACTGTTAATCTTTAAAAGATTATTAATCCTTGAATACCATTTGAAATTTCAGTCAATGTGTGTTAGTGCATGCATGTATTTCTCACAGGAGATAAGTGGTAAAATGAAATAATTCCACTTCTTTGCACAAATTTTAGCAGTAAAAGTTGGATACAATTTTTTTTTATTTTGCTGTTTCTTAAGCACGCAATAAAGATTTTAACAGTCCGATGGAAACTGTGTAACAATTCTCATGTTTCCATTTGTGAAAAAAAGTTTTTATATTTATTTATTTATTAATTTAAGACATGAATAGTCAAGTTATTATGCAGTGGAAGAACTACTTAAGATTTAGTTTCATTTTAGTTGTAAAAGATCCGAGTCATAAAATAAAAAAAAAAGAACCATTCCATGACAAGAAAATGTGTGAATTGAAATCTGTCTCAGTTTCTATTATATACTTTTTAAAGTAATCATTTTAAAAGTAGAGATTTGAATTAGGGAAATAAGCATAAGAGATATGGTATAGGAAGAGGCTGAAGGAACTGACACTTTTGTGACACTAATTAAAATAAAGAGAAAATTATGTTCTCCATTCACTTTATTTCAGAAATATACTGGAATATACAGTAAAAATAGATTGATGTAAAATATTTTAACTATGCACATATGAGAATAATGAAAGGAGTTATCAGAAAAGTTTTATTCAAGCTCAGGAATTTATTGAAATAAATATTATCTATGGTGCTAAAGAGTCACAATAAACAGAGACAGAGCATATAAAACAAAATAGCTTTTTACATATGTGCAAAATGTCATCATAACATATGGAATTTGCATAGTATACTGAATCTACAGCAAAGTATAAAACAAGGTATCAGGAAATTAAAATTTTGATATTAAATACTTTTGCAATATGTATGCTTCTTTTATTAACTATTTTATCATGCCAAATGACCTACTGTAAAATATTCTTTTGTAAAAGAACACATTTAAAAATAAATTCAGCATTAACTGCATTGTTAGAATTGATTATTAGTGGACTAATCATTATCTGTATGACTTTTAAGTTGGAATTTAATCTTCACCTTTCTCTAACTTTATTCAGTTTGAATTTCTATTTCAATTTCCTTGTCATGTTGTCCTTCAACATTGATTGAAAAGAATAACTTGTTGTGAAAAGTCTACAGACATAATCATAATCTGCTTGACCGTACAATAAAGAACATTTGCCATCCAGTGCTGGATAAAGCCATACCAATTTTTATTTCACAAGTTCAGGTATTCATTGTATTCCACTGCATGCATCCCTCCTAAATATTCAAGTGTTTCATGTTTGCATTACTCATATTGAACAGAGTTCATTCTGAAATGTAATTTAGACTGAAGATTTCTAGATTATAGCTCAAACCTGCATCACTCTATTAGACAGTATTATTACACTACTGATTTCTAAACTCCTTCACTATTCTATAGTTCTATAAAGCTCTTCTACAGTGTTTTAAAAACTTCATTGTGTCTGCAGTTTAATTTCAACTGCAATCAGAAAGAGTATCATTTAAAAAAATCATTTAGTTTGTTATCTGAATGTATTCTATTAACTCTAAATTATAACAAAGATTGATAGAGTAAAAAGAAAATATTTCAATCTTTGCTAAATAATTTTGAAAAGGCAGAGTGAATATCTTTATGCCTGAAAGTAAACTTTTTGATATGTACAAAATGGTATCTGATGTGGTATTTATATATTAGCTCAGTTATAATTATGTAAATTATAAAATATAAAATGAATGAGATAAATTTATTTTATTATTTTGTTTTTGTATTCTTTGCCTCTAGATTTATCAGTTAAAAGAGATATTTGTGAAGCTTCAGCACTGCTATCTAGTCATGAGACCCAGAATTCAGGCCCAAAGACCAATTCACACATCAAGCTAAATAATGACCCATACAATGGAATTTTTGAGGTTCTTTGGCTAGCATTTAGTCTAAAAGAAACAATTATAATTTTATTTCCCTCATATTTAAATAAATTCAGATTGATTTATTTCTTCAAATTGATGCCCTTCCCAATAGCTGTTATATCAAATTTATTTTTCTAAATGTATTACATACTTTGATTAGGGCCACCCAGTTTTATGAGTGAATGTTTTAAATAACTAAATAAATGCATTTTCAGATCTTATTCCAAATTACTATCTTATGCCAAGTACTTGTGCTATATTTTTATCTCCTCCATGTGCCTACAAGACAGATTCATATATCACCAAGAGATCTTTCTTGGTCTCTCCTCTTAGCCCTCTAATTTCAAAATACTATGTTAAAATCTGTTAACGATGCCTTTCTTGTTATATTATTTCCCCCTCCTCACCTAGGATACAGGTGGAAAGGTTCTTGATTCTTTGTTCATTCCCCATCTCTACTACCATTGATAACAATATCTTATTTGGTTACCAGTTTGTATGTGAAACCTCTTTTGCCCTTGTTTATTCCTTTCTAACTTTCTACACCTAGATTCTCTTCCTCAGGTTGCAAGCCTTGGTCTTTTTTCTCCTCCCATTCTTCATACTTTTTTAAATTCTCCCACACCATCCTGACATGAGTCCTTCCTAAGGCCCTTTTTCTCATCTTCCTGTAAGCCCAGAATCAACTAGTACAATCACTTAAATATATTTACTACTGCTCTTACACAGCAATCTCTTTCTTTCTGTAGACTGAGTTCAGACCTAGAGTGATGTCTTCCTGGGCAACTTGTCCCACACATTACCAAGTAAGCTGTTGCTATTGTAAGCTAGGAGGTCCTTCTTGGTATCTTTTCTGTTGTCCAAGGTACCTTCTCAAATGCTAACGCTGCTGAATACATGAAAATATGCTTTTGGTTTGTTTGTTTCTATTTTATTCACCTTCTGGCTAGCTCCTATAATAACCACCAGACAGTCATTCTCATCTATCCGTCTTTTATTATTTTTTCCTCTGTTGGACATGTAACAAAAAACGTATAAGTCTAGTCCACTGAAGACAATATCATGATTCCCTGACCCAACTCTGAAACTCATCATTTTGTACATGACCTTAGCCTGCAACATCCCAACAGACTTGGGGAATCATTATTCTACAGCCCAGGAAGTTGCTTGTCCTCAGGAAGGATGAAAAAGCTAAAGATAGCAAATTGCCACCATGCCCTAAGGATTACCAGTGTCCTTGTATCTAATGCAATTTTAAAGTTTAGCTGCTGCTGCCTTCCAAAAGCTGAACAGAGCGATTTTATTTATTTATTATTTTATTTATTTATTTTTATCTTGTCAACTAACCCCCTCTAGTGCTGAACAGGCTGCATTTGACCTGCAGGCTGCTCACAGCTTCCAAGCTGGACTAGCTTCTTTCTTCTGTCTCCTGCTCTCCAAGAGCTACCCACCAGTCTTTCACCTCTTCTCAAAAGAACAACTGACCAGGTGAAAAAGAAAAAAGAAAAACCCTCCGACCTCTTTTCTGCCTTGCTTCTCTTGCTTCTCTTGCTTCTTTCCCTCCACCCCTCCCCAAACCTTTAAAGATCCAGTGCAAATGTAATTTCTCCTCCCACCCTTCTTTTGGCAGGGAAGAAAAGAGAAACGCGAATCGGGGATTTTCTGCAGCAAACAGTGGCTGCTGCTTCCAAGGGTTGCCGGCTCAGAAAACCTCAGCTGCCCTCCTGCCGCTTCGGACGCCAGGTAGCATATTGATCCTGCTCCTCTGGAGTGCCTCCGAAGGGCTGCTTGGCTTCACAATACACTGGCACGCACAGTCCACCAGAAAAGAAAAGGCGGGGAGGAAGGACTCGTTCAGTCCCAAGCAAAAGCCGATGGGAAAAAAACGGAGATGTCAGTAGGCGGGAGGAAGGCAAGCAGCCCAACTGAGTCTGATTTGCGAGTGCTTGGCGTCAAGGAGCCTCCGTCCCAGCCAAGGGGAGTCCGTCGCGGCGGCTGGGAAAGCCTGCTTGGCAAGTTTTCTTGACGGCTCAGGAGAAGCGGGGAGCTGTCCAGCGTTTCAGCACCTTCTAGTCAGCGGCTGGCGCAGCTTTCGTGGTGGGCGGAAAAAAATCCAACCTTCCCGGCTCGGGGCGGAAATTATTCCTTGTCCCGGCTCTGTCCCTTATGGTCAAGCGCGGGGATGGGCAATCAACCAAAGGGGTGGAGAGGTTGCTCCCCAGGCGGTGGCTGCGGTCGTTCGGGGGGTCGTCAGTGAAACGATTGCTGCTGATGATGAGAAGCTGAAAAGGAAGCAAAACGGAAGAAGGCAGCCAGGTGGGCGACACCAGTCTGAGTATCCTTCTTCCCCCCCACACACACACACGCACTCACACACACACACACACAAACACACACACACACGGGCACGGACACTGCATCCGAACGAGGAAAGTTTTCCGGCTAAACTGTTTGCCTTTCAAGTCTTACAGGCTCAACGATGTCCTTTGCCCTCCAGGTACTGTTTTAGAGGGGAAGGAAGCTCTTCTCAGGGCAAATTCTTTCCACCCCTACACCCCTCCCCCCCCCAATGCTATTTCTTCAGCTTTGGCAACAACTGTGAACCTGATTCTTCCTTCCCTCAGAGCTTCCACACTGGACAGGCAAAGAACCTGACGCCCTCAGTCCCGGTGTGGGACCAGGAGAAAGGTCTGAGGTCCCAGCCATGGATAGCAGTGAAATGAGGGGCTGCCTTTGGAAATTTAACCTGTTCTTTCCTTTGGTGCTGCTGCTGGTCTGCCTGGGAGGCTGCAGTCGTGTTTCCAGCAACCAAGGTAAAAGAGAGAGAGGAAGAAACGGAGAGGGGATTGTTGGGAGTGGGAGGGCTAATGGCTGGATTAGTAAAGAATATTATTTAATGCACAAAAAAAGCTTCTGTAAGTCTGCAAAGTAGCTGCTGGGGAAGACAATTCCCATAGGCATGAAAGGATCATTTGTTCTTTTCATGGGTTAACGGAATGGTCGCTCTGTCTCATCTGGCAGTGTCAATTGATTTGTCCCACTTAAGTGACAGATGGAGGGGAAAACATTCTCATGCATGGTAGAAAGAAAGTTAAATTTCTGCATTAATTCAAAGCTTCCTCAGGCCCAGCCCAAAGCAATGATCTATGCCACTGATTAAACTCAATGAAGCTTTGAAAGAAATGTCCTCTCCATTTTAGCTTACCTAAATATTCTTGGTTTTCTCAGATAAGCCCTGGTAAACAAAGCAAGAATATAGACTTTGAGTTTACACTTCTGGATCAAAGCATGTGTTTCTTTTTGCACCTAGTTGTCATAGATGAATGAATAGAGTTTTAAAACTTAAAATAAGGGGGGAAATGTGCTTTAAGTAGGATAATCTGAATGTAACCTGAATGACAGTTCCTATACTCATTTTTTTCCTTAATCATGAAATCAAGGAAAACTATTTTTCATTGGATTGTTTTATTAAGCTTATTTTGACTTTTGTGTCAAAAGGGCCTGCCTCCAGAAGTTGCAGGTTCTCCATCACTTGAGGTTTTTAAGAAGAAATTGGACAACCATTTGTCTGAAATAGTATAGGGTCTCCTGCTTGAGCAGAGGGTTGGACTAGAATACCTCCAAGGTCCCTTCCAAATCTGTTGTTCTGTTTTGTTTGAGGTAATTGTATAGTTTTATTAAGGAAGGATTGAGGGCAATAGAAGAAGGGGACGACAGAGAATGAGATTGCTGGATGGAGTCACTGAAGCAGTAGACATGAGCTTAAATGGACTCCAGAAGATGGTAGAGGACAGGCAGGCCTGGAGGAACATTGTCCATGGGGTCGCGATGGGTCGGACACGACTTTGCAATTAATAACCACAACAACAATTGTTGTCTATGTAGAAACATGTAGAAACATTTATAGGGCTTCTGAGGCCTTCCTAGAGTCTGAAGCTCTAAAGCCCCTGAGCCAGAATTTTGGCCTTAGCTTTCTATAGCAAAACTGTCACAGATGTAATCATTTGAAAATAATAATATAAATATATAGAGTACTATTTAAATAACAGTATATAAAAATGCAAGGTTTTCTTTCTTCTTTGTGTTCACATTACATCTGCAAAGAGAAATTAAGGCTCTATAGAGATCATGTTTTATGATCCAATAGTCTATCTAAAACACCTCTGGGTCTCCAAATCTGTTCAGATGAAAGCTTAAAGGATCATCTCTGCTGGCTGAGTACAATAGAACAGCACTTGGGAGATCTGGGCAAATCAAAAGCTTATCTTTTGCTTTACCTGCATAATCATTTTAATAAGTAGTGTCCTTGGACTCATTCTTGACCCTGCTTTTCTTCTTTGGGGAATATCATGGTAACTAATCTTGTTACTACTTAATGATCTGTGGACACTTATGCTGACAGGAAAACCACAGAATGTCAACAAACGAACTATTATTGATTTGTTCAAGTGCAAAATTCTATTCCTGTAGGAAATTAAATATGTGTACATTCATATATGTGTCTAATGTTCAAAATAATATGCAGTCGTGTATTAGTAAAACCTTTTTACTTGGCTATGAATGAGAGTGCTTAAGCAGACAAACAGCTAATATAAAAGAAATTATCAATCTCTAATCCTGCAATTAAAGCTGAAGGCAGTTTATTTTTTTTAATTGAAAGCATTATTTATAGATTTTGTAATTTATTAGCCAAAATTATTCTGGACAAAAGATCAGATTTTCATACTATGGAAGAGTTTAATACATTTTTGGCATCAGATGTTCCTTTTACTAGAAATAGATTGTCCTTATAAATTAATTCAATCTTCACACTGAAAATCTAGTTTACAAAGTGTAGTGACTAGTGCCACCTTTGAGTCCTTGTGTTCCAAACAAAAAACACTGATTCAATTTATCTGTATTTTACTATCCATGTATGATTCCCATGTTGTTATGCTTAGCTTAATTACAGAGAGGCACAATTATTCACTAGCAACTGCGTGATCTGCAGAGTTCTTGCTTTAAATGCATGACATCTCATAAGCTTTTCAAGCAATTCCTCTACTACACCTATGGGTGTGAGTATGTGTTTCATTTGTGTTTATATATAGTGAGAAGAGATAATGATATGGTGGAATTTATATTTTATGTGCAATTGAAAATGATAGTACAATAAAAATGGAGAGACAGAAAGAGGGAAACAGAGAGAGAGATGAATAAATTCTATTATTTTGAGTGTCTTTCCATTTTAGGGTTTTGAGGATGACATCTTTTAGTTAAGCTAAATTTTTATACCATTTGTCTTCATACTAGATGCAAGAGATATATACACACACATATATATGCACATAGTAAATACATACCTGTGTATGTCCTAGGTGATGTGTTTTTCCAACTTCAGTTTTAGTTCCTTCATATTTATGCTTACCAACATATTCAGCATAAAACTATCTAATCAGAATTAATTTTGTATGCATTTACATAAGTACATAAATAAAAATATAAGATTTCGTTCCAGATGTCAGATAGAATTTCATAAGTAGTTTAATTGTCTTAACTTCTTTCTTTGTCTCATTGCTAAGAAGCACAACAAAAAGCATTTTCAGAAATAATACAGAAATGTAACTGTAAAATTATTAGTAAGCAGATTTTTTTGAATGCTAAGATCTGCAGCCATCTATGTTGTCTTCAAAAATAGTCTTAGCATTTTCTTACTCTATAGAGTTATCAACAATTGCAATTAAAATAAAATGACACCCATAAACTGCAAGCAATATGCCATAGCATCATATAAAAATATATTGATATCTTGATTAAATTGTCTTAAACAAATTCATTCTACATTGTAAAAGACCTCATATGGCTAATTTTAACTATCAGATCTATAGAGCTTTCTCCTAAAATTCCAAAGCACTTGAGATACTTTATTGCTAGGCTTCATCTTAGGCTACTAGAGGAAAATGGTTACCATTTCCCTTTATCTTCACCCAATATTGTTTCGCTAATAGCTATGTACAGTAAAACGAATTGTGTGGTTGTTTTTATATAAACAATGACCATTTTTCATGGTCCAGTTTTCATGATATTGTTCTGTCTGCTGACTCTTTTGCATTCAGAAGAACCATTCAGGCATTACAAATCTAGCATGCTCGTGACAAGAGAAGTTCAGGTGACTCACTATTATCCAGGTAAGTATTCAATGGTATCGGCTCCTCCAAAGGCATTCACCATTGAGCCATGTTAATTACCCCATGAGTCAGGACCATAATACAAACTTTTGTTTATCAAATGTTAATTCTGCAAATGCATATGCTGAAGAAAAGCTAATTTCACTGAATAATATTGTGAGGACAGAGCTTAATCTGATATCATTTAATGGGGATGAAGTTTAATCCAATTGCTAGAAGATGAAGTTGCAGACAAAGAGAAACTGTTTTTCAAGTCCTTTGAGGTGAAGGCTTGGTAATTCAAGCATCAAACATACAATCTATCACAGCAAGCACTTCTGTCCTCTGACTATGAAAGATTGCTGGAACTCCAAAATTTCTCGACTGTGAGTAAGCAATTGATGGCTTTCAGGAAACTGCTATTTGATTTACAGAAGCTTACCCTCCTTACATATTTAACTAGTACTTTTACTTATTGCTAAAAAGTATTCCTTTTTAATCATGTGTTATATAGATAACCCCCAAGTTCTTTTAATTTCATACTTTGAGTTAGTAAACCATATTGCTATCATAACCTGAGCTTTTATCTACACAAATATTGAAGAAAAACTCTCTATTGACCTCACTGAGATTGGCTTAAATAAAACCACCACTATACAACAAAGTCTACTTTCAAACAGATTTCAGTGACTGCATTGAAGCTAATTATATTACAATAAGAGTTGTAGCAATAATAAGTGTTCTAGATAGCATAAAACCTGAAAGGAGCTTACTTCATCAAGCAAATATATGTCCATGTATGGAAGAAATTTAGTATCAGATTGACTCAGGCTGAAATTCTAAAGAAACTGGCTATCAGGTTGGAGGTGACTGGTCTATTAATTGTATACAGGTAGTCCTCCACTAACAAAAGTTCATTGAGTGACCAGTCAAAATTACAACGGCACTGAAGAAAGTGACCTATGATCATTTTTCACACTTATGACCACTGCAGACTCCTCATGGTCATGTGATCAAAATTCAAATGCTTGGCAATTGACTTATATTTATGACAGTATCCTGGGCTCATATGATCACTTTTTGTAACCTTCCGACAAGCAAAGTCAATGGGGAAACCAGATTCATTTAACAGCCATGTTACTAACTTAACAATTGCAATGATTCACTCAACAACTGTGGCAAGAAAGTTGTAAAATGGGGCAAAAGTCACTTAACATATGTCTCACTTAGCAACAAAAAATTTGGACTCAATTGTGGTTGTAAGTTAAGGACTACCGTAATTTTCTTTTTTTCTTATTAAATGAAATTAATTTCCTTTTCATTGAATAAATGAAAGGAAATAAGCTAAATTAGATCAATGATAGTCTAATGTTTTTATTGGTCTGATGGCACAGTAGATGCTTAAAGCATATTTGACATGAAACTTTCCCCATCCCACCTTTAGAAAAATCTAATCATGTTCCTAATATAAATTATGGTACACTTCTCTCTGTATTAGAACTCTACATCTATTCTTGAGATTTTCAATGATCTCTAGGATTCAGCCTTTGAGGCAATAAGATGTCAGTCTTGATCCTACATGACTGGTTTAATAAATGTAGGGGCATAATTAATAAATAATTAAATTAACAGTTCTTCAAAGTTCTATGCTGTTCCTTTGAGGAACAGAAGAAATCTGTAAATATTGATGGCATTTCATTAAATAAATACATAACAGTTGAATTTGCAAAAGATAAAATATTTTAATGATTAATTTTCCTTTGCCTTTTCCATCCCCAATTTTTCCAGCACTCCGTGAAATACTTCATGTAGGCATTGTCATGTTGTTGTTGTTGTTGTTGTTGTTTTTGTTAATTGCGAAGTTGTGTCCAACCCATCGCAACCCCATGGACAACGTTCCTCCAGGTCTTCCTGTCCTCTACCATCTTCTGGAGTCCATTTAAGTTCACACCTACTGCTTCAGTGACTCCATCCAGCCACCTCATTCTCTGTCGTCCCCTTCTTCTATTGCCCTCAATCTTTCCCAGCATTAGGCCCTTCTCCAGTGAGTCCTTCCTTCTCATTAGGTGGCCAAAGTACTTGAGTTTCAACTTCAGGATCTGGCCTTCTAAAGAGCAGTCGGGGTTGATCTCTTCTAGGACTGACTGGTTTGAACGCCTTGCAGTCCAAGGGACTCGCAGGAGTCTTCTCCAGCACCGTAGTTCAAAGGCCTCAATTCTTTGTTGCTCAGCCTTTCTTATGGTCCAACTTTCAAATCCATACATTGCAACTGGGAAAACCATGGCCTTGACTATACGCACTTTTGTTGGCAGGGTGATGTCTCTGCTTTTTAGTATGCTGTCTAGATTTGCCATAGCTTTCCTCCCCAGGAGCAAGTGTATTTTAATTTCTTGGCTGCAGTCCCCATAGAACTGATTGTAACAATATAATAGATTTTTTTTAAAAAAAATACACTCAAAACAACTTTAGCAAAAAGGTTTTTTTAAGTATTAAAAAAGTAGATATGCCTGAGGCAGACAAATGTATAAATAGGAGCATTGTGTTTATAGAACTATTGGTTATAAAACTATTTGCCTTGTACCTAATCATTATGTATGTATGTGTGTGTACGTATTGTATTTGGGTATGTATACATGTATAATATACATATACATACATACAAACATACATGCATATATACATATACATATACATACACACATATATATATAGTCTGTAGACTGCAGCTTTTTCACAAATAGGTTGATTTGTTAAATGGGTTCCTTGAGGCTATTTTACCAATCAATTTATTTCAGAAAAAGTTTGCATTGCTTCTATATTGATCTATCTCTTTGGGCTATAATAAAAATTTGAATTTGACTTTGCTCAGATAGAACATCCAACATCTTTTGCCTCAACCTTCTTTCTTTTGTATCAAAGTACTTGATAATTGTAATAAATTAAAAGTTGTCCTGGAGTGATAAAATAAATTTCATGTAATCTGCAAAAGAAAATATTTCTAAATCTGTTAATTATTAATTATATTGTTCATGGCTGAATATTAATAAACAAGGGCCTGATAAAGATTTTATCACCGACTAAAGCCATGTGAATAATATATTATTAGCCATGTAAAAAATATGGGAAATAGTTCAATAATATCAAAATAGCAAATGATTGCATATATAAATTGCTAAATTTGATAACTGACAATGCTAGGTTAAGCTGACAAATTATATACAATTTTATATGCCAGCTTCTTATGTAAAAAGATGTATGCATACTTTTTCATTCTTAAGAAGATTGCAAGTTGCTAATATTGTAACTAGGATTCCAATGTTCTATATTATAAGCTAGGTGTACCCGGCCACGCGTTGCTGTGGCTCAGTCTGGTTAAATGGAAACGAAAGAAAAGAGAAAGTGCACGTTTGTAATATGTTTAATTTCACAATGCTAGCGTGTGTTGCTTTTACGTCTAACAGATAGGGTTGCCAGGTGTCCACTATTTGAGTGGACAGTCCACTTTTTTCACATTATGTTCACTATTTTTTTTCACAAAATAGTGGACATTTTTTTTATTCAAAAGCTTTAGGATGAAATGGTACGTAATCTAAAGCTGTACAGTCTACTTTTTTTACTACTTAAACCCCCCCCCCCGCTTGTCTGCTATTTTTTGGAAGCAGACCTGGCAACCCTACCAACAGATGGTGCTGTTTTTCAAAAAAAGCATGTTTTACCTGTCACAGGTGTGATATCTATATAATAGTAGGTATATAAAAACACGTGCGTATTCAAATGCAACATTGTGTCAAAATTTCAAAGCAATCGGTGAAGAACTTTCAGAGATTTAAGATTTTGAACAAACGAACATTTACATTTTTATTTATATAGATGTAGGTAGGTAATATTATATAATTTGGGCTTTCTAATTTAGGGCAAAAAAGGAAGAGTAGTGTGATATATGAGAAATGCCTAAATTTCACATGGTATCCTTCCTTCCTTCCTTCTTTCTATCTGATCAGCAAGTTAGACAAGGAAAGACAAGGAAAGTCTTCACATGGCCTATAGTTAAAATACAGAATTTTCCATCACAAAATGTGGTAATATCCACCAATTTAAATACAGATTTAGGGAGGGCACAATTATCCTGATTAACTTGATAAATGTGAAGAATTTCATTCCAATAGAATTTTCCATTATATTAAGAATAAACCATATTTTGTTGTCCAGATATTAACAATGTTGTGTGCACTATGTTATATTTTCTGTCTGAAACCCTTGAGAAAGTTGAGGTTTTGACCATTCTAGTTCATATCTACTGAAAGTCAATTGCAATCTCCCAAGTGAAAGAGAAAGAGACAGAAACAGAGAAAGAAAGAGAAAGAGATTCCAGATGCTTTTATTTATCATTGGGAGTTCTTACTGTTGGGTATATCAAATATCATTTCTGCATTGTTTTAAAACTTTGTTTTAAAAGTTGCTGTATGTTCTTTTTTATGAGAAGGAATAATGTTCACTTTTCATACAGTATAATGGCTGGAATTATCTTGCCAAACTTGGAAGCCTCCATGTAGGCTGGATCTATAAGTTGTGAGGAAGACTGGGTTAAAGATAAAGAGACCACAGATCATTCACTATAACCTCTGTGTTTAGTCGTATTCCAATGTAAGAAAAAATGTTCTACACTCACCCCTTTCTTTCTTTATTACCAAATGTTTTAATTTATTTGGCAGAGCCTTATATAAAACTGGCTAATTTATTTGTTTACACCACAGACATTTATTTTTAATCCTTTTAAGAGTTGGCTGTATCTTGAATTCCTTGCAGCATAATCTTATAATAGCTATTGTCTGTAAAGATCTATGATAATATAAAATAATATTCTCTGTGTGGAAATTAATTCAACACAGACTCTATTGAAATTACTGCACAGTTAAGAAAGCTAAAGTGGCTGTTAGGACTTGTATGTCTCTGAAGTTGTGCTTTACTTAATTGAAACTTCACCACCTTTTTGAAATGATATCCAGTTACTTTTCATCAAGAGAGAACTACTGTTAATGGACACAAAAAGGTTAATAGAGACTTCACTCTGCCTCTATTATTCACCTGTATCTGCCTGTCCTCACTGTTTTTTATGAAGTAGAGCACAGCATTTTCCAAACTGCCTATAACTGTACATCTGCAGTGTCTGAGGGAAAACACCATCACACTTTCACAAGGTGAAATACCTTATCCAGTTGTATCATAAGTGGTTCATACAGACTATTAATTGAGATTGTCTACAATCCAGCCTTCCCCAACCTGGTATTCTCCAGAAATGTAGACTACAAATTTCAAAATTCCTCAGCGAGTATGAAAGCTGAAATTCATATGTTGTTAGAGTAGAAATCAAGCTCTTCTCATTTTTTTCTATATTTATGCCACTTCCAATGTATATTTGGAGCATCGAATATTTGTGTGTGTATATGTTAATGTGTACAGGGTTTCATTTGCACATTATGGTATTTGTGGTATTTTTTTCTGATTGTAGAATGAAATTCTGAATTGACCCTGATGATGTAACTTATCAAAATTAGCAGTAGAAAAATATTTGTCCATGAGTAGTCAAACAATCCATAGACTCAAAGCACTGTTGAAAATAGAATTATATCTTTAAAAGGAAGAATTATAAAGTTGATTAGGACAGTGGAAATGATACTTTATAATTAATAGAAGCTGGTAAAAAAGTATATTTAGTCTTGAAAAGAGAGAACTGATAAAAAGGACATTATACAATGGTTGATGCAAAGATATTTACCATGGCCAGTTCTTTATTATCAAGCAATACAAGATGTGAAATAAGGACCTAAAGTTACCTGAAGGCAAATACTTAACAATAATATCAGTGCAGTGGAAATTTATGGAAAAGGTGAAGTCCTCTTCATTGGAAATATTCAAGAAAAGTATGGTTTAATTGCGATTTCTGCACTAAGCAGGCATTTGGACTCAGTATTTAAATTGTCCCTTCCAATTCTAGCTCCCTACTAACTTCTGGTAGGTTCAAACTGAGATGCTTCATTTCAACTACTGTCAGTGAAAATTATCCGTTAAATGACCGCAGAGCGTAATAATACTTCAAAGATGAGAAGAATTTTTTACATGCATTAGGAAGCCGCCAGCAGTCTCATTAACTGTACTTCAAGATTATTAAAATGCTCTGTACATTGGAGACTGGTTTCCTGCTATAATTTCCTTGAATAGTTCCACTCACACTTGTGATAGCTGGTAATGAGGCTTCTGTTTCATGGCTAAAGCCTTAAAATTGTAGTCTGTTTCAAGGAACTGAAACCAAGCTATAAAAACAGAATGAATAAAATTAGATAACTGAAATGAAAAGAGTTGGAACCGTGATTCTCTGTTACTAAATGTTTCAGATACATTCACTAACAGACGTTGGAAGGCATAGTTTAAAAATACTTGAATAGCAATAGCACTTAAACTTATATACCGCTTCACAGTGCTTTGCAGCCCCCTCTAAGTGGCATACAGAGTCAGCATATTGGCCCCAATAATCTGGGTCCTTATTTTACTGACCTCGGAAGGATGGAAAGCTGAGTCAACCTTGAGCCAGTGAGACTTGAACTGCCAAACTGCTGGCAGCCAGCAGTGAGCAGAAGAAGCTTGCAGTACTGCATTCTAACCACTTATCGTATCATAAACACTAACTGGACTGTATGATTTTAAAATACTGTTTATTCTTGATTAGTTTGGGTAGATATGGGTTGGCTTCCTAGGCCATACTATTTGCATCAGAAGTCCCAGATCATTTCCAGACATTTCTAGTTAGCTGATACATAACCTTCTTGATGGTTATCTAATCTGACCTGATATAAAACAGCTTTTTAGTTAACTATATATTAATATCATAAAGTTAGCATGTTAGCATTGGAATGTGAAAAAATAAAATATCCAATCTAAAAAAGCTGCACAGAAGAAAACAAGCATTTTATATCCCACGGTGTTACTGTGAGCCTAGACCCATATTCCATTTACACACATCATGTTTTAGGAACCTGATACAAGGAAAGAAGCCATTACAAACTCTATTAGTGCATGCTTCATTGCACTTTTCCTTAGAATAGAATTATAACTTTAAATTATTTATATTTTGACCTCATAAATCTGGATCAGCTGTCAAGCATTAGTAATTTTTAATGTAGACCAAATATACACAGAGAACCCAGGATACAGTGATTATCTGGAAATGGTCATTTTCAAAAGGATAAAAAGTAGTGATTGAAAGACATGAAACCCATGCTAAATTAAATTCATGATTATGAAAATATGTTATACATGAAGCAAATGAAGAATTAAGATGTTTAATTAAAAATAAATGAAATGTCAAGGGCAACAGCATCTTTTCTTCCATTCTGAAACTTTCTGCTTTCTGCCTTTCTTGTTCTAATAGATGACTCCAATTTGTAAGAACACCCTTTTGTCTATTTCAATATAAAATGTCAGAAGGAGAGTTTAAAGTGCAGTGGCTGCTTAATGAAAGTAGAGAAACAGTTGTATATTTTCCAATGAAGATGACAGAATCAATAATAAATTAGATTTAATTATATGCTGACATTTATTACAGCATGTTAACATTTATTGAGACCACCCTGCCTTCCCCCATTTCCTTATCTGCACAGATACTATTATTCTTGGTTCAAATACTGAACACAATTTGCAAAGATTAATATGGATATGGTGCTAAAACTAAACAGTTTAAAACATGATGGTTCAGATTTGCACCTTGTTGGCCACATTTGAGGGTATAATTGAAAATCTTATTCCTAATATTTGTGTCACAATATTGCTTGCTTGGTTGTAGCAGTATTTTTGAGAGTCATTCCCCATTTCTATTAACAGAACGAGCAGCTTAGTTTTTTGGTGGAAGTGGCTGGAGCTATTACAGATGTTATATTGTATGTATATGTGCATGTATAATGTATATGTATATATCTGTCTGTCTGTCTTTGCAGCTCTTCTGAAGCATTGTAAAAAGTCTCAGTAGCATTTGCCTTGTTTCACTGGATTATATAAGGAGCACTTAAGACTGAAGTGGCCCTTTAGAGAATTACTTTAAACTAAGTCACTCAAAATGACATTATTTTCTAGAATAGTGATGCAATACTTCTGCTATACTCTACCTGCTTAATCATCCTTTGCTGAGACATATTCATATTATGATACTGTATATGTCTGAAGATTTAATTTCTTAGGATATACTTCTCACAAATCCATTTTTATATATAAATTAGAAGGATTTTAATCATTTGGAAGGGAAAGAATATTTGTAACTTCTAAAGTACAGAAGGAATAATTATACATAAATGTTAAGCAATTTGCACTTAAGGACTTTGAGTTATTTAAAATGAATGTATATCCAAATGTATTAGGCAAGTAAAATTAGAATCTATTTTATTTTAGATTCCTAATAACTCCATGAAAATCTCTGAGGCATAAATACAGGAGATTATTACTTCATTATTATTTATATGTGATGATGATGATTTCTCAAAATATCCAATAGCCCTGAATCTCTCATCAAAATATTAATTAGGTCTGAGATTGCTTGTTTCAAGATTAGCCAATATTGGTTAATTAATAACATTCACATAACACACTTTTGAAAAATGTATTTTTCTTTTTATGTGTTTGCTGGCCAAATAACAGTCCTGAAGTCTGTATGCTACCCATATGAAAGTACAGTAATAGACAAGGCTAACATGCAATAGTTAAATGGATTCAAATGAATAATTTAAATGCTGAACCTCTCAATTATTAATTTAATTCTTTTGTAACTGGATGCCAACCTTAATACAGGACCAGAAGAGTTGCCTGGAGAGGAGTCTTGTGCTGTTATCTGGGAATGGTTTGAACCTTGTTGGACTGAGGAAGTAGACGGGGTCCTTAGGTCTATGAACACAGCCATATGCTCTTTAGATTCATGCCCATTGTGTGGGGGTATATGAGTGAATTATAGCAGTGGTTAATTCTTATTTGAGAGAGGAGGTTGTTCCTTTACCTCTTAATGAGGTCCTGGTTCATCCTCTCCTCAAGAAGTCATTACTGGACTCCACCATGATGAACAATTTTCTTCCAGTATCTAATGTCCTATTTGGGGGGGGAGTAATTGAAAATATGGTTGCATAGCACTTCAAAAGATCTTGGAAGAAGTGGAAGATTTGGATTCCTTTCGACCTGGATTCAAGAATCAGGGTGGGCAGAAACAGCATTGATCACCCTTTTTGATGTTGTTCAGTGAGAGCAGAATAGAGGTTATGCATCCATCCTTGTCCTACTTCACCTCTCTGTGAAATATCATTGTCAACCATGGCATCCTTCTGGAATCAGTTAGAAGATTGGGGATGGCCAATACAGTATTCTGCGGGTTCATCTCCTTTCTCCAGCATAAATTCGTTGGGGAAGAGTTCCTACTTTCAGTCCCTACTATGTGGGATACTGCATGGTTTAGTTTTATCGACTTTCCTATTCAACATCTACACTAAGGCATTGCATAAACTCATCTATTATCATGGATCCTTCTGTACTTGGAAGCTGAAAGGATTGGGGATAGGGAACAACAAGCTTCAGTTGAATCATGGCAAGACTGAGTGGCTTTGGGTTTGGGGGCCTACCATTTCTAGGGCTATGCCATCTTTGATGCACTGCCCTAGTGCACAAATTGAGGATCCTCCTGGATTTATAACTCTTCAAGGAGCAGGTGGCACTCATTGTATGTTGTGTGCCAGTTGTATCATTCCTAGATCAGGAAGCTCTGCTCACAGTACCCACACCCTAGTTATCTCCATATTGGATTACTGTAATGAACTGTACATTGCCTAAAGAGCATCTGGAAAGTTTAGCTAGTTCAGACTCTAGTGGCATGAGTAGTTATGTGTGCTTTCAGAACAGCACATAACCTCTCTGCTCTACTGTATGAGCTGCATTGATTGCCAGTCTGCTCCCAGGCCCAATTCAAGATGGTGTTTTTAATCTTTAAAGCCCTTTATGGCCTGGGACCAAGTTATCAAAGGGACAGCATCTCCCCAATGACATCTGCCCTTTCCATTAGACCTGGCTGAGAGGGCATGGTTCAGGTCCTGTCTGTTAGGGACTATGGTAACCCAGGACACAGCACAGAGGCAAAACAGTCAACTGGCAGTTCAAACCGCCCTTTATTTGCTCCAATTTTTCCCAAATGCTCCCATATTTCTGGCAAGCTGCAGAACAAAGTAAGACACACACACCTTCAGCAGCCTCTGGCTACAAGTAGTTTCACAAGTTTTTAACTCTTCAGGCAGGGAGAGTGTGTTAATGGAACAAGCCATCCTCTTTCAGGTTTCCACTCACACACAGTTAGAACAGTAATTTACTCAAGGCCACGTAGATAATAAGGAAAGAAACATACATCCAAATTCTAAGAAGTCTGTGGAAATACAAGCTTGCCTTGCAGTTTCAGAAGAGAATCCAAAATTCAATCCGAGATCTTTGAACACCAAATCAAGTTTGTCAGCCAGTCCAATAGTCAGAGTTTCAGGGTTTCCAAGCAGAAATCACAACACAGAACAAGAGATCAGAGAGTTGTCTCCAAGATCAGCAATGGCACATAAAACTCCAATAAATCAGCATTTGTTCCTGGCAAATGCCCCTCCCACAGCATCTCCTTAAGTCTCAGTCTCCAGGTGTGCCTTGTGGAGAGTGGTGGGGTGCTCTCCTCCTGAGTAGTTGAACCTACCTGCATTGTTCCCTCCTTCTCTCCACTCTCCATGCTCTAGGATCAGGAGGGGGTGGCCCTCGCTCATCGCCTGAGCTCTGTCTCTCATGTTCATCCTGTCCCAATCCTGAAGGCCCTGGCCTGCCTCAGCCTGCTCTTCCCCACAGTCCTCTGAATCCACAAACACCTCTCCCTTGACCTTCATAGGCTCCAGTTCTAGTTCATTTTCCTCAGCAGATTCAGGCTTCATGGAGACATTACAGGGACTTTCATTTGAGAAGTTCCAGGATGTGGGCTTTCTCTGTTGTGGTGCCCATCTTATGGAACATTCTCCCACACAAAATAAGATGAAACTATTCCTTTTTACATCCCATACATGTCTCAAGACCTGTCTATGTCATCTGGTCTAGACTAGGTCTAGCGATCTCAAGAGATTGTGAATATCTTATGAAGGCTCTGGAATTGTGTTTAAATCAATCTTTCCTGTACCATATCCTTGTATTTTTATGACTGTTTTTAATCATTGTTTTTATATATTTATTGCTCTATGATGCCCAGAATTACTTTATATGATGTGGGTGACTATATAAATTTACTGAATAAATAAATATTTTTTTCTTTAGTAGTGGCTATTCAATTAATGTTCTGATATGAGAAAAGATCGGCATATTAATTTACATTTTTGCTACCACAGTAAAGACAATTATGCAGCACCATCAGCATATGGTGATTCATAGAGGCATGCTTTAGCTTGTTTATTAGTAAGACAAGTCAATATAGAAATGGAAAGAAGTCTCATATATATTCAGGATGGCGATTGCAGAAAACTGGAATAATATAACTACTCTCATTTAGGAAACCCTTATTTGAATTTCATTTCATCATACTCTAATATGTAGCATATAAGTAGCATTTATAATGTGAGATTCTTGCAAAGTTGTTATAAAGACAGATGAGTGCACATCAGTTTGTATGCAGCTTCTTGAGACAAAATTGCAATTAAACTCATATTATAACTTTGAATATTTTTGTGTTTACCATATATATAGTGATTCTCATACCTCTCTATTTTGACTGATTGCCAAGTGTAATATATTTAACAAATACATATGCAAACCCTACTTCCAAATCTCACTCTTTATTGTATACCTGTGCTCATAAATCTTGTATACAGAAGAAGCAGGAAGATAAGGCAGAAAGATTAAACTATTTTCGGTGTGGGAGTGTTACTGTTAAGCAACACACCTTGTGTGTATCTAAAATCCAATTGAAGACAATATCTATAATTTAGGATTAAACTATGAAATTCTTGGTGCTTTCTGAGTTTGGATGTTTGATGACAGATGCCTTATTACCCAACTAGGAAACACTATCAGCACTGATGTTGGATAACAAATATCTGAGTTCATTGGAAGGATACATATTGGCTCAAGTTATTTTCAGAGTTGTGGTTAAAAGGGTAGAAATATCCACTCCATCAATAGGCATCCAGTTGTAAATTTTGTAGTATTTGAAACACAGTTGACATGATTCAGAAATAATAATTCTGATCATCTGATCTCTAGACAAAATGTACAAAGAGAGAACATTTTCTTCTCTATATACAAAATAACTGATCATGTGGGAGAAAGTTTCTTCTTTTTATCTTGCATTTAGATTATCAAGATGGTCAGCGGAAACCAAATGGAACAAGTAGATATAAGTAGGCAAGTGATAGCTGGCAGTGTGGAATGTATTTTTAAATCCCCCACATTTTAGCATACATTAGAAACAGAAGACTGATTGTTACTTTGGAATAATAACAAGATAACAGACTGTGCACCATGGAGAATGAGATTTTCAAGGATTGCTGTTCTCAAGCCTGGCCATGCATCTGTAAAATGCACATGCTGCTAAGGCTTGTTGCTTAACATTATAAATAATAAATGAACAGTGAGTGCAAAGTGTCAGACTGGATCAGTTAAGAAATTATTATAAAAGAGAAAATATCAAACTGCCTAGCTGTTCAAGCAGTTAAAAAGACATAAGGCTCAGAAGTAAATCAACTTTTTACATGATTATATATATATATATATATATATATATATATATATATATATATATATATATATATATATATGTGTGTGTGTGTGTGTGTGTGTGTGTGTGTGTGTGTGTGTGTGTGTGTGTGTGTGTGTTTTCTGAGGTTTTCGTGGGTGTTTGTATGTAGGTCTTTGGTTATTCGGGCTTTCTCCCACGTAAAATTAGAAGTGTCTTGGCGATGCGGGAGAAAACCCGAATAACCAAAGACCTACATATATATATATATTTGTTGCTTTTGACACAAGTGCAAAAAAAAAATCATTATTATATCAATGAATATAGCTATAGCCACCGTTTGTATACTTTGTGTTTTCCATCAGGTACATTTTCAAAATCTTCATTAAATAGGGATTCATTAAGGCTGAAAACCTATGTATGGAAAACCTAGTCTAAAATCTCAATGAAATCAATGGGACTTACCCTTGTCAAGAACATATCTTGAGCATACTGTAAAATAGATCCTCAAATAAGACTAAGCTGTGACCGAATTGAATGACCTTCTTTTGAATTTTCATCTGTCAAGGAAATATATTTGGCACGGCTCGAGAGAAGGGCCTTCTCTGCTCTGGAATCTTTTTCTCCCTCTTAAGATTCTGCAGATACTTCAAAGACCTGGGGAGGGGGTTATGTTATCAGGCCTGGGGAGGGGTCCTGGGGTACTTTGGAACTTTTGTGATTATTGCAGTTATCATTCTCTCATTTGGTATTCTTTTTTTTTTAAAACAAGTTTTATTGTTTTTTTCATTTTACAAACAAGTGCTTAAGAAACAACGAGGTGGCAGGGCAGTCAATTGTCCACAAAACAAAGTCATATTCATAAAGTTCAAATTAAGTCATTAAAAACCTCCTCTTTTTTCCCTCTAATGACATATTATATTCAAATTGATATATTACAATACAACTAAATCAATCATAGCAATCCTCAATAATCTTTCGTCTAAATAAGTCTACAAATCCGATTTCACTTACCGTACTATGTTCCATATTTCTAATCTAAATATTTAGAATTCTTTTTTTAAAAAAAGTTTTTAATAATGTTTTATACAGTATGTATTTTATTGGTTTTCTTTTTTGAGTTTTGTATACAACCCAGAGTCATTTTCTTATAAGATAGGTGGCTATACAAATATGAAAAATAAAAAAAACCAAAAGATCTATATATCCTTGAAATATGTATCATTAGCAGATATTCTTTCTTTTTCTAAGGCATACGGCTCTTGTTTTTGTTTTAAAGTTGAAAGAAGAAAGATTTTGAGGGATACAAGTGGGAAAGGGAAAGAGGAGTTTTAATTTTACCTCAGGTTGGGATACACGGTACATCATCAGAATACCATTATCACTGTTTTAACCTTAATTGTACTGTTTGTATTTACAGAAGAGAGAAGAATATATTTGTTCTCTGAACTATAGTGAACTGATCTGAGATTATTATATTTGTAGTAAGCTATATCTTCCTTATAATAGCCTGACTTTTTTCCTTCTTCATTTTCTCATTCCCCAAAGACAACCACAGTGTTAAAGTGCCACGTAACATTTTTTATCAAATCTTTACAGCAATATTTTGTGGAAATCTGTCATGCATTTTTCTTACATTTTCTCAATAATATTCTTTATTTCCAAAACAAACTTCTGTTGTTTTGATTTTCAGAATATTTGAGAATTATTTGAATTCTCGTGGTAGCATTTTTGAGCTATATTGCTTAGAGATAGAGGAGTTTGCTGGTATTAGTTCTCATTTCACATCTGAAATTTCTCTGGCTGCCCGTACTTACAATCTTGGGAAAAAAATCAAAACCTTCATTAAATTTTCCTTTATGGTTTAACTGGAGAACAGAAACTAGAAGGGAATCATGATTTACAATGAATGTGCCTATGATCTCCTTGTCCACTTGATAACATCAAATGTTTGCAAGAACATTTTATCCATCAGTGGATATTGTCCCTTAAATTCAATAAATTTTGAAAACAAATACTTTTTGTTTGATATAAGAGTGCAGAGCAAAACAGGATTGTGAATATTAGATTATGTACACTTCCCTGTTGATTCCACCACTGAATTTGATCTTAGCCATATTTTCTCCTTGTTGAGTTCCTTTTATTCTTTTATTTATCATACCCATAATAGCATAGGAAATCACAGAATGTAACCAGTTGGAAGGGATACTGAAGAACACTTAGTTCAACCCCAGTGTGGTAATCCATTTCTACTGTATCTCCATCAGATAGCCATTCTAAGCTATTGTTAAAACACCTTCTGCAACAGACACTCCATCAACTCTAGAGGCAGGAACTTTACAAAAGGGACTTAACATTTCCTTCAGAAGTGAGAAATATATTTGTCTGAAAGGCTGATGGATTCTGATTCTAACAACATTTATCAAAGTACCATTGCTAGGAAGTTCTTCAGTTCAAGGAGATGGATTTAGGGATTTCCAGAACTAGCATTTTGCCCATCATCAGGATCAAAGATGAAAAGATGAGGTGAGACAGGGCAAAGCTGCTGAGTGAATCAGAAAAGTAGGTCAGGGCTTCTAGTGTCTGACTCTCTAGGACATTTGCCTTTGTATCTCAGCTGTCTCATTTCATGGGCTCTTTGCAGATCAGCAAGGGGAAAAAAGAAGTTCAATAATACAACAAGAAACAATGAAAGCAGCTCATCTTCTTTTCAGAGCTCAAGGAAAATAGATTCTGTAGTTGCCTCGGATTAGGGATTTACAATACTGTAGAGACTGAAGGAGTTGTTTGGGAGAAAATCTAGGGACTATGAGATTTTTAAAAGAAAAAAAAAATCTCCCAAAGCCACAAGCATTTTACTGGCTACTGGGATTTATTATCTCATTTGTTTGGAAGGAGCTATTAGTTAAATGCTTCTTTAGAATGCATATGTCATTTTGGTGAGATTTATTTATGGTGTTCCACCTATGTGACTAAATCCCATTATGATATAACAACTCAGTACTTTCCTTATCATGTTTTAGCTGTCAGATTTGTATGTATTTTTTTTTCTTTCATTTATTCATTTCATTTAGTAGTTTTTTTGTAAAAAATACACAAGTGCATTGTTTCCATGGAAAATCATTTTAAAACACTTCAGGGTAATGAATGTAGTTTTCATTCACAGAGCTGTGCATAAAATATCTTACACTTAAAAAAGAAGAACAAAGAATCCTTATAACAAATTATGAAGGAGGCTAGGCTGTAAAATACTCTCTGAAATGTCTGAACCAAGTGTTTAACAAACATTAATATTGTCATTTTATAGTTTCTATAAGAAGCCCAATCAATAATAATTTACATAAAGAACACATTTGGCAGGGTTATAGAATCACAACGATCAGGGTGGAGAGTTGAAATCTGAATATCTGAAGGACATTCCATTGGGGGGGGCGGAAACTGCATTGGAGCACACTGTTTGCCTTATTGAGAACAATATTCTTGGAGGGGGGAAATGTGGCTGACCTGGTTATGGACCACTTGTTTCTACATGTTACCTATGGAAAAATTCAATGCCTTAATGTAAGAGGTATAAATATAAAAGCTGTAACTTTTCCTAACATTCAGTGAAGGAGACAAAAAAAAATCTGTCATTTAAACATATGCCTCTTAAAAATCCTTTTAAAAAAAACCTCCCTATAGGAAAAGAGAAAATTTGCATAGCTAGTTCTGCATACATTGTTTATTGTTTCATTCTTGCATTGACTTATCCTGCATTCCACTCTTGTTCCCTAGAAGAAGATCATCTTCTGCAGTTTAGAGCTCAACTAAGGCACAATGTAGAAACTTATCCATAACAATTAAGCTACCAATCTCTCTGCAGAATTCCAATCATCATGTTTAATTTTTCACCCAGTGAAACAAAAAACCTGCCTTTACTTGCCTTTCATGCTAGTGGCTCATTCTGAAGAGGTGTTTTCTAGAAAAAAAATGATTACAATACTATAAGGATTCAGACCTAGGCATGAACTGAGAATCCTATTTATTTTTCTACTAGTTACTTTTATTGAAATCTGCATGGGGGAGTACACTTTTTTCAAGAGGTCCTTTTGAACCTTTGAGCAGTCTTTGATGCCATCAAACATATTTTCTCAGCTGCTCATGGTGATTAGGAGTGGAAAGCTCTCTCTTGTGGTGAAGAGTGTTTCTGCTCCTTCCTAAGAGTAATATCATTTGGTGATAATAGCAGAGAAGTCATCCAGGGTTTGCTTATTTGTGAGATGCCAGAGAGACTGGTCCTCTCTCTTTGCATTTTAATATCTGTATAAAACCACTGGAAGAAGTCACCCACTGATATAGGCTGAGGTGTTATCAACACACGGGTAATATTTAGTTGTACATCATCACCGTGGTCTGAATTGAGACAAAGTGGAAATCTTGACCTGGTGCTTGAAGGCTTTAAGTCTGGATCCTGAGAATTAATTGCAGAAAAACTGGAGTCTTTTGCCTGCTGCTAGTGGGTTCTTTTATTCTTCCTAAAGGAATAACAGAATAACAACAGTTGGAAGGGACCTTGGAGATCGTCTAGTCCAACCCCCTGCTCAAGCAGGAAACTCTATACCATTTCAGACAAATGGTTGTCCAATATCTTTTTAAAAACCTCCAGTGTTGGAGCATCTACAACTTCTGGAGGCAAATTGTTCCACTGATTAATTGCTCTATATGTCAGGAAATTTCTCCTTAGTTCTAGTTGCTTCTCTCTTTGATTAGTTTCCATCCATTGCTTCTTATTCTGCCTTCAGGTGCTTTGGAGAATACGTTGACCTCCTCTTCTTTGTGGCAACCCCTTAGATATTAGAACCTGCAACTTAGGTGTTCTAGATACAAGACTTTTGCTAAATAAGGATATGTAGGTCATAACTATGAAAAGCTTTGCTCAGCTATGACTAGTCCATTAGTTGCAATTCTTTCTGGAACATGAGGTATATTGGCAATAGCTTCCCCATATTTATTATTTTACCTGCAGAATCAGTTACTGCAATGGTTACTAAATAGTGTTGATGTTAATTGCAGCATATCAAGTGCATTTGGCAAATGAGATCTCTCCGTGCCATGTGTCATCAATTTTGCAAACTGCTGCATTGACTTACAAGAAATTTCTGAGTGCTGTTGAAAATGCTGGCTTTATTCAACAAAGTCTTTTATGTCTTGATATCTGGGTAACTGACTTAACTCATCTCATGCATCTGTCTTGAGTGTTTTTGTCACAAGAGTTACTCCTGCATAATTCAAGGAGGGGCCCAGAGCCCTTTTTTCAGTTTACGCTCTGTCCTTACCTTAGTCAATGAAATAAAAATGGCCTATTTAGAATGTCTAGAAGATCAGTCAAAATGGTGCTCTTTTTTTAATATGTTTAATACTGAATCTAGCTGTAATTATTGTTGAGAAGATTCAAAACATCCTAGATACTGTGTACCTCAGTATGTTCCCATTATTTAACAGAATAGTTAATATGTGTTTTTTATTTAGAAATGATATAAAAAGGACCATATTTTCGTGATAATATAACTCAGTTTAATATGAATCTCAGAATTTGCAGCCCATAAAATGCATGCTATGTTTTTATGCTACTTATTTATATTACATTACCTTCATATGCAGAAAAGAATGTATCAATAGCATGTGTGTGTTTAATGCCTAGAGTTCCACAGAAGAGAACCTATGAAGCATTATTCATTCCTTGTTATTATTCCATATAAAAGAACAAGGTTAGAGTTACAGTATGTGCTATTTTTGTGGCACAGTTAAGTATTTCCACTTGAAAGAAATATGAACTAAACATAAATCTCATTAAATGTCAAATTTTTGCAAATATAAAGCATACAGGACTTTCAGACATCACTTCCTCATGTTACAGTTTTCCTGTAAATATTGTAGCATGCTGCTGTTTCTTTCTGCCAGCATTTATAGGGGCATTTAATTTAATATATTCCACCAATTTCCACATTTTTATTCAGATAAACAAAAGCCTTCTAAAATATTCTACACTGCTTCTACATATATCACACTGCTTTTGAATAGTAGTTAGCTTATAAATATGTCAGAAATCAGTATTTAAATAAAAATATGATTAAATAAAAGTATGATCAATTATTTTTTAATTATTCACCAGTTTGCAAACATACTGAGTCATAAACTAAACAACCAATTTGTTTCAATATTTTGTTCAAATATTTTTCCGATGGATAATTCAATATGTTATGCAAACCCAAGTCATTGGGTTAAAAAAGGATCATAATTCTATTAACCACAGGAAATAATATGTTACAAACTGTTCAAACTATCTTAAATGCACATTATCAATGTTGATCATTCTCAAAATAGAAAGTGTATTTAAATTTGCACATACCCTCATATAGATACGTATATATGCACATATATGTCTTTGATAATTTTGAATATTGGAATCCCAGGTATGGACATTTAAAGTCAAACAGATAAAAATAAAGCACTCTGGGATGTAAGGTAAAAGGCTTTTTTTATTAATTGCTGAGCTTTCGTTAACAACCTGTTAACATCATCAGAGCAAAGGGCTAAATGAGAAGGGGGGGAGTAAGCGCATAAATTTACATAACAGTTCTATAACGGTTTTAGTGAGGCATGTGCACATAGCATGCTTAAGA
>NW_015387081.1:243835-288606 GCF_001527695.2 Protobothrops mucrosquamatus
AAGCATGCTATGTGCACATGCCTCACTAAAACCGTTATAGAACTGTTATGTAAATTTATGCGCTTACTCCCCCCCCTTCTCATTTAGCCCTTTGCTCTGATGATGTTAACAGGTTGTTAACGAAAGCTCAGCAATTAATAAAAAAAGCCTTTTACCTTACATCCCAGAGTGCTTTATTTTTATCTGTTTGACTTTAAATATGCACATATGCACAAAATAAGATGAACTCCATTTTATTATCCTAATCCTATGTGTGATTTCTTAAAAAATTTCTAGGGTTTAGTTTAACATAAGTATATACAAAACTACAGGTTTTATATACGAAGTATACATTTTATATTTCAAACCTGGAATAAAATCTCTCTTATTTCTTCTTTAGTATTGATTTTAAATTTCAAAATACTTTGTGTTGTTGTCGTTATGGATATGATTTTTAGGAGAACATGAAGATATATTATATGAGGGCAATTCAGAAATAAACCTCCTTTTGGTTATCAGTGACAGACACTCACACACTATGACACCGAAAGTGATGCCATAGAAAATCCCGCCAAATGTGAAGATGCCCAAGGAGTACTGCTAGTGAAGTTCATGGAGTTTGATTCAACTATCAATTCAGAAGTCTACTGTGAAATGTTATGAAAACTCAGACGAGCCATCCATAACAAGCACCAGGATATGTTGATTTCTGGTGTAGTGTTGGTTCATGATAATTATCGTCGGCACATCACTAGACACACCCAAGAACTTTTGAAGCAGTTCTGTTGGGATGTTTTTGATTACACCCCCATAGCCCAGATTTGGCACCGAGCGACTACTACTAAGGAATTTCAAACATTGTAAGATGCTATGACAAGTGCCTCAATTTGAATGGTGATTATGTCAAAAAGTAATGTAATGTTGTAGTTTTCTAATGTGTATAATAAAAGTTCTATATCTGTGAGTGTCTGTCATTGATAACCAAATGGTGGTTTATTTCTGAACTATCCTCATAAATGTGTTGTTGGCTTCAAGCCCAACAAATCACACAACCAACAATCTCAAGAATACTAACTCTAAGCAGGCATCTATTATATCCATTATTCTACAAAGCATAATGCACATGTTCCTATTAACATGCTTCTATGTTAATTTCTATGCACAAGTTATTAAAGATTCCTGCACCAAAAAGCATTTTAAAATATCTTAGAGAGGTTTGGATATTTGACAATCTATAAACAATACCATTAAAATTCTGTTTATTAATAGTTGAAATGGAAAAGAAATATTTTTAGGAAATCTTTATATCCTGAGTTATTGCCTAACGCAACATAGAAAAAAGGTAGTAATTTTATGAAGTTGTGTAACTTCTTGCATTAAATTGCTTAAAGCACATCCTCAATTAACTTTATTTATTTATTTCTAGTTGTATTGCTTGATACAACCATTGCAATTGGAGAGCTGGGATGGAAAACCTATCCTCTAAATGGGGTAAGTCAATCATCATAGGTTTTGATGAGCATTTTGGAATATATCTGATATGCATTGAAATATACATTGTACAGCATATGTTTAAGTCAACTGAAAACTGCATTTTAGTAAACATTTCTTAAAATAGAACTGCACCAGTAGAAGCATCTACTGTATATACAAAGTGGCACAATTAATTAATCACCTTTCATGGTTTATTTATGAATAGTTATGGACTTATCCACAGTAAGTCAACTTTTGTATATGAATATCATTTGAAAATACCTTTTGATAATTGTGGAAATAGTTTTATGTTTAAAAATAGTATGAATGAAATTCAGTGAAACACTTCTGATCATATTTGTACATCAGAAAATGTATCTGATGTTCAAAATAGAAATATTTTCCATAATACTGTTTTAGAAGCATTAATCCTAGTTCTATCAGCCCATTGGAGAATAGGCTCTTATATTTTTCTATGGAATTTCTAAACCAGTAAATACAAGCTATTCCACAGCAATGAAAGGCCTAGCCTCCTATGTAGTACTCAGCTGGTGGAATCGAGCCAAAATGTTATGTAAATTTATAATAATGAATATGATAATTGTTGGAAGTATGTTGTAAAGCTCTCATGTGGATAAGATGCTTGTTGTATTTCTTATAAGGTACTGCATTCCTATGTCTACAATACAGTATATCAGGAGGAGATGTGGGAGAAAACAATAGAATGCCATGCTGAATGACATATAATTAATAGTATAGAACAGGGCTTTTCAACCTTTTGACCCATTGTACCACTTTTAGGATATGGCAATATCCGAGTACCTAGCCTAGCAAGGTGTCAAAAACTTGATGACCAAAAAAAAAAAGGAAAAAAGTGATGAAGTACAGGTAGTCCTTGACTTACAACAGTTTGCTTAGTGACTATTTGAAGTTACAATGGCACTGAAAAAAGTGGCCCCTAAGCCACAGCCGAACAAGACACCTGCCTGCCCACCCGGCAGTGCTCTTCCTCCTGTCCGAGGTTTTCATTGTTGTGAGGATTGACAGCAGGGGTGGGGTGGGGGTATTTGGTTTTTATTCCCCCTGTCTGCTGGGTGGTTGCAGCAGGTATTGGTCACTTCACATGACCCTGGGACACTGTGACTGTCATAAATATGAATCAGTTGCCAAGCATCTGAATGTAAATCATAAGACCCTGGAGATGCTGCAACAGTCCAGCTGATCGGTGCTTCTTCTGGGCTCAGCAGAAGCGCCAGGATCAGCACTGAGCTCCAGCTGGAGCCTGGCGCTGATCCTGATGCTTCCACTAAGCCCTGACAGTCCAGAAGAAGTGCTGATCCTGGCGCTTCCACTGAGCCCTGACAGCTCTGCAGCTCCAGCCATCTCTCGCTCAGGCTTGTGTGGTGCTGCCACCGGTTCAGCTCATTCCCCTCCCCCACTACCACTTTTCTGGGATGGTCGCATACCACCTGCCAGGTGCCAATGTACCACAGGTGGTACCCATACCACTGGTTGAAAAGCCCTGGTATAGAATGTTACCAGTCTGTTATCAAGACAAATATAAAGATTGTTGCCTTACTGCAACATTCACATATTTTTCCTAAGCAATGGAATGTTCCCTTCATTATCAGATATCTGACATTATTCAAAGCAGCATTTGTTATCTTCTGACATTACCAGGGGAGATGAGAGGGAGAAAGGGGGAGAGAGAGGGGAAAATTTTACAAATTTAAGGTTTATAATACAGCTTCTATCAGGTCCAAACTTGTTCCCTTTTCATAATGGGAACCTATAATAGGGAATCAATCACTAACTCATTTCACATGATCTTAGATGCCTTGTTTTTCCATTTCAGTAATTCCAGACTGTAATAATTATCACACTGCTAATTTGAGTTAAATATGAACCTAAGAAAGATATTTGAAGCAGACTGAATGGATGAAAGGCAACAGGTTTTGAAAACAAGTCAAAATCCATTACGTGTGTTCTAAATACAGGTTTCTGAAGTCAGTTGATTGCTTGTCTTGGATAATAAGATAAAGATGAGAATCATTTTGACTTCACCACTCAGTTTCTTGTAACTTAAGAGATACTAAACACTTCTCCCCCCCCCCTTTTTCTATTGTTTAAAGTCTCTGGTTTTTAAGTAGCTCTAGTCACGTTTTAGGAAGATGGGCAAGGTATATAAATCTAATAAATAAATAAGATCATTTTAGCCGTTCTGTTGGCCAGTTCACTTAAGAGCGCATTGAATGAATTCAACTATTAATTAGGGACCCATATATTTAAACACTTAATCCATTCTATTGATTAGTTTCCAAGAACACTTTAATTTAAAATACCTTAAGATACAATTTATTTTTATATGCTGCATCTTCAGTGCTGTGTACTCCTTGTGTTTGAGATGATACACAAACATGTACATATGTATATATACACACACAAAACATAGGACAAATTTCTATTTGTTATAATACCAACTGATATTATATAACTTCTATTTAATTATGCAGAGTTTGTGAAGGAGACTTTCCTGAAATTGAATTAAAAAAACTACATTACACTAAACAAATCTAGAAGTATTACTGGAAAACTTTGTTCTAGAAAGATAAAGGATATTTCCTCAATACTGTAATATATATATTAAATACCTTCAGAGGCTTAATCAATATAACATTTATTAAATTTGGTCTGTTTTTTTAGTTTATGGATTACATTTTTCAGGATTTACAATCCTTTTATATCATTTTGGTTAGCATTTATATTTCCTGTACTGTATATTTTCTGTAGGAAATGGACATTTCTTTTTGTTTAATTCAGAATTTTATTTGCATTGAAAATAACGAGAAAAAATTGAATGAACAAGATATAATAATAAATAAAATAAATAAATAGCTTACATTTAAATTATATTCATACACTGAATTCCTGTTAAGCTTAATAGGACAATGGCAGTTACAGCATTAAACGTTTTAATATATTATTACAGCAAAACTAGCACATCACAGAATGTGCGGTCATTCACAGATATCAGAGTTTTGAGTTACTGTAGCATGCTGATATTGTCACTATCCTTTCTAAATTCTGGTGCAGTAGTATGCTTATACGCATGCATGAATTGATTTATGTATCACAGATTGTGCCAAAACATAGTCAAAATTCTTTAAACCAATAATGGAATGAATATACTCTAGGAAACCAGCTGTGTGGTCCATTTATGCTCTCTTTAGCTGTAACAATGATGGATTTTTTTAAAAAAAAAAAAGCTTTTATGTGCTTTAGACTTTTTCCATTATTCTAAATAATATGACAAGCATAACTCCAACACTGAATATTGATGCTTACCATTTACAATTAAATAATAATAATTTATGCCCAGAAATCTAGACAACATTTAAAAGAATAAAAACCATCAAACTTAATAAAACTACATTCAAATATGTGAATATATACACAGAGCACTCTGCAACAAAATTTTAGAAAATCTGATGGATACTGTTGTATCAATCAAAATTTTTTATTGATGTTTCATCACTCTAAGACATCTTATAAGAAGGAATTTGGAAAGGATTCTATAAGAAATTGTCAAATATTTTCATGTGGAATTTTAGACTGTTGGTGACTTCTGCAAAAGCTCTAGTCTAGGCCCATTGCATTATCTTCCTCAGACATCTATTGAACCTAGAAAATTCCTGAATGCTTAAATAATATGTAATTGATATGTCTGATGATTCTGCTGGACATTTGCAGATGTCCTCTTTCAAATTCCAACCAGTTCCTGGTTTACTGCAGGTATAATGGTGAAATAAGATAGCTGAATGTGATGGCACAAGTCAAACAGATTATATCAACAAAGAAGAAGCTGTAATTATGGCAACTGTCTTTCTTAGGGAGCTCATTGCAAATAGAATTATTGCTTCATTTATCAAAATATATCAAAGAATTCATCAAGAATGTCTTTTAACACTTTATTATTTACTTTTTAGAGAAACAATGACATTTTGAATATATCAGAAGTTAAACATAACTGTTCTATAATTTCCTATATTATTGATAATGATAGCAATAGTCTTTTAGGCTTATATACTGTCCCATAACATTTTACAGCATTCTCTGGATGGTGTACAAGGTAGAAGCATTATATTGCATATTTATTCGCAACAGTCTGAGTTCTCCTTTTACTGATCTCAGAAGAATGGAAGGCTGAGTCAATGATGTCCATCAGAATCAAACTTCATGCTATGGGCAGAATTTGTTTGCAATATTATACTTTAATCACTGCATCTTGTATTAATAAAATACATTAATACAAAGGCTTCTTGTATTAATCATGTACTCATTTTTTGTAGATATTAATTGTAGATACAGTGGTTAGCCTTTTATCAGGTTTTTCAGTTAATTGGAAAAAGAGTCATACATTTTGGTGGAAATTGTATTAATGCTGGTTGAGGAATTCTGGCAATTGAAGTCCATACATTTTAACGTTGCCAAGGTTGAGAAACACTGCTCTAGTAAAAGAGACCATTAGTGGATGGGACCTAGAACATGTCTTTCCTTCTGAATTTAACGACTAGTAGGCACTACTGAGGAGAAACAGTCCCATTAGTAACCCAGCCTGAAGGCATGAAGGGCTTTAAAGATAACCACTAGCACCTTGTATTGCACCCAGAAACACACTGGTAACCAATGCAACTCATAGAGCAGGGATGTCACATGTGCCAAATAACTGGCACCATAATTGCTCACACTGCTGCATTTTGCACCAGTCAAAATATCTGAATACTCTTGGGCACCACATGTAAGGCTCTTTGTAGTAATAGGGAAGTGACTAAGGCATGATTAATTGGAGTCCAGGAACAGGTGTAAGTTATGCAGAATGTAAAGCTTTCAAAGATCCTCTCAGCCATGGTTACCACTTTCTTTTTGACCAGGAGCCATGAGTTCAGGAGGACTCCTAGATTGTGCACAAGATCAGTCTGTAGCAGTACAATCCCATTCAAAACATGAGATGGAAATATCCCAGAACCAGGGACTTCTAAAACCCAAAGCAACTTGGTCTTACTAGGGTTAAAATAAAGCCTGTGAACTGGTTTTCAAATCTAGAAAGTAGGATAAAAGTGTCCAATTCTGTCAACATCTAAGTGTTGCTTTTTCAAATTTGCCAATTACACCCTTTTCTAAGTAGCCAGAGTCAGACTACACATAACTTCCAGGATGGCTTCTGTAATTATTGGTCTTGGCACAAAAATTGGCACATTGTACAAATCACAGAGTACAACAAAGAGAACAAGAAAATGTTATCAGGCAAAATTCCAACTTGGCATTAAACCATTTCAAACTTAAACATGAAACAAGGTAAAATATGACAATACAGTATTGCCTAACATAAGTTTAATTTTCCTTCATTCAAATTTTCCTTCATCCATTATGTGAAAATAAACCGAGAAACTAAGCCACTGATTATTCAGAAAATGAAAATATTCAGACTTTTGTGGTTGTTATTGTCTTTGAGGGGTAGGGCAGATTTAAGGCCAAAAGGGTCAAGACCCTCTGAACCCCAGTGAAGAGGCTGTTTATATATATATTCATGTTGGTAACCTAGAGCAGTAAATATGTTATGGCAAGTGCCATACATTGGTCAATGTGCATAATAATCACTTAAATATAGATTCTTCTTAAATATCTTGTTATATTTAAATTTGATTCCCATTAAATATAAGTTGTATAAATATGTTTAAATGGTTTGCTAGCATGGTTTTTAATAATTATCAGCATAAAGGAAAAAGGTGATTAGCTGGGAGTAGTTCTACAGGAATTCCATATAGGAGGAAAAAGGGGTTGGATGAAGAATCTAGAAATCTAAAAAGATGGAAAGAAGTTGATGAAAAAACACAGTGGTGATCAGGACATTATTATAGTGTACATTCCTTTTGTTCATGTTTCAAAAGAGTTGCATTACTTAAATATTGGAGGTAGATGCATTGTAGATCTGCATAAATAATTGAACTAGGTGTATTTCCTTGTTCTATAACAATGAGTAGTTCAAAGAATTGACAGTTGTAGAACTATTTAAGTTGATACATTAAAAAATGAAAAAAATGTTAAAAGATTAGACATCAAATATCTGTTTTAGATATCTTTTTTATTATAGCCACGTGTCTAAAAATGAAATAATAGATATTCTCAAACATTGTAGCACTTGTTTGTTCCCTTCATCTGCTTTCAACAACTATGTAACAGCAGATTTCAAACTATTTTTGCAGTCTTTTCTCCACAGAATATTCACTATAGGCAGCCAGCCTATTGTTATTTTATTATTTCACATTCTACAGAATTTATTCTATACATATGCTTTTGTAATATATTAAGAGGTTTTCTGAATAGTGCTGGTTTCTTCAGGTTTTTTAAATTACAGTTTTTCATGTGGTTCAATTATTTGTCATTTTTTCCCCTCCTACAATTTTGTAAGCAGGTTCAATATGTTTAAGAAAAGTCTCTGCCAAGCTATTTGTCATGGGAAATACAAAAATTAGAAAATCATTTCATGGAAAGTGCATGGAGAGTAGGAGTTGATGCAGCCATTTAAAAAAGAAAGAAGAAAAAGACAGGGGGAGGTGGGGACCTCAAGAGCTACACAATCAGAAATGAGTTTTCATTCAGTTACTAACAGATGTTATTTTAAATAGAGTGATCCATTATGGATTTGGGAGGCGAGAGTAGATATCTTTGGTGTAATTCCACATCACAGCCCCTAAGCTGTTTGTCTCCCATGTTCTCTCCATCTGTTTCTTAAACTAGTTGCTTCAGAAATTCTAATCCAGATTGTAATGGTTTACAATGGGCTTGGGTTTGTGGCCACTCCAGGACCTGAATTCCTGTTCTATTATTTATTGGCCTTCCCATCTGTCCAGTGAAGGCAAGCCACACTGGCTGACTTCTATGTGGACCTGTCTACCAATGCCTGCCTTTTTTTTAGACTTGCTTCCTCTAAAGCAGGGGTGTCAAACTTGCAATGTTATGTGTTGTGACGTGTTGTGATGTATCACAACTTTTTTGCCATTGCCAGCAATGGGGTGGGCATGGTTTTGCTATGATGCATCTGGCCCGTGGGCCAGCAGTTTGACACCCCTGCTCTAAACTCTCATGGCTTTCTTTTTCTTTCAGATTCCTTTACACACAAACACACACAACATTATTACTTTGGACACTAATTCAAATCCTTCTTCTCCCTCTTCTTTCATCCCTTCTGGTATCCTTGTAGCAATCAGTTGTAGTAGAGAACAAATTTCTTTATTTGTTGTTATTGTTGTTGTTCCAATATTCCTTTTTTCTTTTTTGGGGAGGGGGTACCCTTCTTCTGCCTTACACCTTCTAACAAGAAGTCCCTTTAATGCTTTATAAACTCTTTGCAGAACATGTTTTTTTCTGTAAAAAGCAACTAAGTAAATGTCAGAAAAATTCTCCTAGAACAGCTGAACTTTATACAGCTTGATCAGAGTCACTTTAATAGATGGCAGGTGTGTAGTGATTACTATTTAACATCAGTTTGAATGTTATTTGTTAATTCTGAACCCAACCACATCCCTACTTATAAGACAGTGCGAACACTTATACAGTCACATTATTTAAGTTTTTTTTTATTTCCCCCCCTAAAGAATTTAGTTTATTTTTCAATTTAATTGTGCAGCTTATGTATTCTTTAGGTATAAAGAGTTCTGAAGTGATTTATCTCAGTCTGATTTTTTTTACATCTCAATAACCTGGCATTTTACCAGGGATGTATATATCCAACTGTATATATTCTATGATTGCTCAGACTTTCCTCAGGAAACAATTTTAAAAATAAAAAGTAGAAGGGACTTTGGTATTGTCCAGGTAACCTTACATATCACCTTTCTTGCATACACCCAAATCTCCATTAAATAAAAAAGTATCATTTTCTCAAATAATAGATTGCTTCACTCTTTCCTCCAAGAAATTTATAAAACAACCCCATATATCTGAAATGGAGGGGAGAGAGATTTTACATGGGAGAAAATTGTGTTTTTTTCCTAATGAAGCAAGGGTTGCTGAAAGTGCAAGAAGTCATAAACTGAAGATAGTTAAAAAGCAGGAAGGCTATTATTAAAATAACTTTCTCTACCATGGTTTGAAAAGTGATTGCTCCCATTTGAGTGAATTTGCATTTGCATTCTTATAGTCAAGGCTATCATTACAAGGAAAAGGGCAACAAACTTGCCTTAATTTTCAAATGCATTCTGAATCTGGAATCCACACAGTATTACTGTTTAGGAGAATTTCTTGGGGATCTCTCAGCTCATCAGTATGCACTGTTTACCTTTTGATATGCACACCTGGGTCTGAAACATATCTAATTAGAGCACATCTGCACTGAAGAGTTGAGCGTGAGCGTCCTGGATTGTATGGCTGTGTTAGACTCCTGAGAACATGTAATCCCAGTGATTGCGGCTTTTGTAAATGCTTCCTTGTCAGTTAGCAAGCTTCCAGTGAAATTAACCACAGATGTAATTAATTTACTTCAGAAGTGTATTTCATTCCCTAGAGAGGTTTTCTAAGGCTTTGAATAATTTCCAGTTGCTGATTTATTTATTTATTTATTAGAAAAAGCCAAGTTTGATAGGAATGCGTGCTTCTAAATTTGTCATTCTGTACAGTTTTGTTGATTGGGAGAGTGGTGGTTGTTGGCTCCCATGAGATGTTTGACTTTGTTTATTCCTTTATAATGACTCACAGTAACATTTTCAGTCTGTACTAGAATATTTGTCTTTTTCTAAACTAAACTCTCTGACAACTTTTCTCTCCCTGCCCCTATCCCACATTGTTGATCTCTTTCTTGCCAACCCACTAGCAGTTTTTTTTAGTTTGACTCATTCTTTTTGTGATATTGGTTTGTAACTTCCCAAGGTTTTGTTTAAAAAAAAATCAAAGTCTTTTCATAGACTTTGAAATTTTGTACACCAAATAATCTGAAATTGATATTTTCCAGAGACACATTTATTCCTTTTTTTTCTCATTCCAGCCTTTGGTTGTATGCTTGACTTCCATAACTTACAATTTGGATAAGGATAGAAAGCTTGCTTTGTTGTGTTTTTGAAAATTCATGGCCTCAAAGAATTCTCCATTGTGTTTTATTGAATTTAGGAAAGCAATGTCAAATTTGCCTTGCCTGAATCAATATCTATACTCTGATCTCAAAGTGAGATATAGTTCACACTAGGGACATTAATTCAAGGATCCCAAGATTACAGCAAACTATATGATACTAAATGCTTTTATTTTCATTTTCATTTTTTTTAATTAGCAGAAACTATCATCATTCAATATGAATGAAAATGTTAGGGCAGGGGGAATCTACATTTAATATAAATTTGACATGAAACTATTTCGGCCTTCATGCAACATTCAGTTTGGATTATTTTAACTCACAATGTGTCCTGCTTAAAAATACAAATTCAAGGGATGCTAAGCTTAAATGGTTATATTAATCTCTTACCTATTTAAATGCAATTTTAAATAATACTGAATACTCATTTTTAAATATGTCTTTTTTAAATAAGTTATATCTTAAGAAACAGCATGTCATAATCACTCTTTTCTATTTATCTCTTTGCTTTTGCCTGTAGCAATATTCAGGATTTTTCCAAATTTGCTCACATAAAATACTCAGTATTTTCAAATGGCTTTGTCTTATTTTTAAGCTCAAACAGATGCATTAGAAATATGACCTTATTCTACAACGAAACACTGTGCAATGATTTCCCCAGTTTTCAGTTATTTTGAATCTTTGTTGCTTCCCATATCATTGATGTATACTCATCAAAGTGAATATATATTTGGCTGCATGAAGTTTATTTCTCTATGACACATATCAGCAAACATTAGAGAACAAGTATAATGCACACAAAGAGTGAGACTGAGAAACATTTCAAAAACCAGATGAATACTTTTTCATGCAAGGAACAGGATTTTTTTAAACTAAACTGTGTTTAAAAGTATTCATTGCAGTGATGGTTAAGGCATCAAACTAAAAACTGGGAAACTGGACATTCTAGTCTTGCTTTTGGCATAAAGCCAGGTGGTTGAATTGGGCCAGTGACTTTTTCTCAGCCCTAGAAAGAAAGCAATGGCAAATATATTTTGAAAATTTTACCAAGAAAATTGCAGGGAGCAGTTCAGGCACTTGCCAGGGGTCATGCCTGACTTGAAGGCATCTCCACCCAAAAATGCTTCCCAATCCAGAATGAATATAGACCTTGCCCAAAGTATACAAAATAAATATGGATCTTGGTCCCAAACTTCAGAATGAGTATGTATCTCAAAATAGATGACCATACATGACTCAGAGAAAGAATTTGGATTTTATTAAGGAACAATACAATGAAAATATGAGAGGGGAGATGGCCATGAGGAAGATAGTAGCAATTAGTAACATAAATCCAATTGTTTCAAAAGGTCACCGTATAAGTTGTACCCCTAGATGTCAATATGGAATAACATGACATACCAATAAAGGAGAATATTTAAAGCTCAGAGTTGAAATAGGGGAGGGTCCTTAGTGCTCTCTGAAATTGCTTGTTTTCTTGCAGACATTTCATTACCTAAACTAGGTAACATCATCAGCGCTAATAAAGAGTGTGGTTTGCTGTCAGTTTATATTCTAGTGGCTTGTCCTGTCAGTGTTGGTGGGGATGGTCTTAGAAATTCTTTGGTTGGGTATTTCCTGTTGGCTTCTTTGGCAGTTTCTTGATTGGGTATTGTTTACTTGATTGTTGGTCTGATGTTAAGAGATTAACTCCAAGATTAGACCAACAGAAAACAGCTCAACTAAAGAATCCCTAAGACCAGCCTCACCAATACTGACAGATCAAACAACTAGAATATAAAGTGACAGCAAACCATGCTCTTTACTAGCACTGATGATGTTACTTAGTTTGAGTAATGAAACATCTGCAACAAAACAAGCAAATTCAGAGAGCACCAAGGATCCCTCAACGTGACATACATAAAAAGGGGGCAGAGATTGCATGTAATATCCCAACTCATTTCATCACTCTCCCCACAGCAGTCTTTTATTTATTATCCTCAGGGCTTTTTTTGTCATAGAATGCATCAGAACAGAGTTCCGGCACCTTTTTTCAATGGATTTTCCAGAGTTGCGTTCTTTTCCTACTGTTGCCCTTCCTATGCTCGTTTGCTTTTGAAAATGCTCTGCTGGCAGTACGTTATAAGGGGGTCCCCTCTGGTGCTGTCTTTCTCCTCTAGGAGGAGCCATGAGATGCCAGAGTACCACACCCAGAGCGTGGCTTGATTGGCTGGGTCAGACCATGTGGTGTGGAAGCTGATGGTGGCGGTGGGAGACACATAAACATGGAGGCCATCTTTCATGAGAGGGTGAGAGAGCCTTTTGCCTTCCCTTACAGAAGGTGGGGTGTGAAGTTAAAAAGAGGCGGCGAGAGGAAAGAAAGGCGACTGGCGTGGAAGCTTGCCCGACAGCAAAACTTTGCTGTTTCAGTTCCTTGGGTAGTTCAAAGGCTGGGATGTCTACGAAAATCTCTTTTTAGTCTTTTATACTTTATATTCAAACTGCAGAGGGGAAGAATAGGAATAAAGCCAATGTCTTGTGATTTGGAGGTATTATTATTATTATTATTATTAATAATATATATTAATTATGTATTGGTCAGATGTAAAGGTAGATCTACAGTATGAGGTTTAATCAGATCTATTTAATAAATTGGGTTTAACTTAAAGGTAAATTAAAAGTAATATCCATATTAAACTACAAATGTAAATTTTTCCACCTTGTTTGACAACTTCTTAAAAATAATTCAATCTTTTACAAGCAACCAAATTTTGTTTTATTGGACCAATTTCATTCCACATAGAAAGCTGACATTTCCACTCATTAAACTAAATGGGTATGTCAGTGGTAAATGTCCCAAAAGATAAATAAAATGCCTTCCTGTAATTTAAAGCCACACAGTGCATGGTAACATTAATAGTATTAACTTACCTTGAACAAAATCCTCATCTTTTTCAACTACAAAGGTAAACCTTGTAGGATAGGCAAGGTGGATTGTATGACGTGTATGAGTGCTGGCACCTTTTTGTTGTTGTTTTTTACAAAAAAGCACTGATTATTGTTATTATACTGGCTAAGTTAAGGTCAGTCTGCTAAAGGTATCAGGATACAGATGACTCTAAAAAATTTCTCACTAGAATAATCAAAGTGTTACAAAGGAGATAAAACTTCAGAGCTAATTACTAAACTGCTATAGCATTCCTTTGAATGAATTCAGCTAGACATAGGAAAAAAATCCTTTCTCTTTTTGCCTTGCCAAAAAGTCACCGTTTTTATATTGAGTCTGCCCAATGGGTAATTCATAGCTTATGAGTCATCCTGTCTGTGGGGCCAAGTTCACAAAAAGCTTCTCAGTTCTGACTGCGTAAATAAATTATATTAAATTTGTCTTTAAAATGTCCTCTTCCTCTTGCGTTCAAGGTGACCATCACTGATGAAATTTGCTTTGAAACTACTTCAGGAAAAGTGCTTTAAAATGCATATTGTAGGACAGTTAACACATCATATTTTTAAAGCAGTTGTGTTTGTTTTTTTCTCAGATTTTACTATAAGACTGAAAAAGTGTAGCTACTTTAATGAGTTAACTTGTTAAAATATCAGTATCTTAAATATGAGTAATGAAACTAGCTATTTCTTTTTATAGGCTTGCATGGAAATATGAAAAAGATAACCCTGCATTAAAGAAATGTTGCATTCACTTTCTGAAGCACTTATTCAAAATTATTTTCAAGTAATTATAGTATATATAAGCAAAGCATAAATGTACTGGGAAAAATTCAAATGTGCACAAAGTTCAAACTATTAAGCTTTTGTAAATCTTGGGACAATATAAGAGCAAGAGGATTAATGACATTCTAGCAGGATTTGAGAATTTGAAATATGGTTGCAAGGCATTCATTTCTTGCAAAATGAAAGATCGATATTCATTTAAAATCAATATTAATTTTCTTTATTACATTATAGTGGGAATATTTAGACATGGATCCAGTTTGTGCAACTTGCTCATAATTCATGAATACATCCAACCTTTGCCATATTCAGAAGAATGCCGTGTTGAATAGATGTTGAAAACTGTTTGAATTAGCCTTATGCTGAAGTAGACATCTACAATTATAAATATGATACGATGACAGCAGCAGTATTTCAAGTACAAACTGTCCAAGTTTTTGGCAAGTAGAGATATCAATGCAAAGTTGTACGTGCAAAATATCAATGCTTGGGTTCCCGAAATTCCTGAAACACTCACATTAATGTTACCTTCTAATTCAGTGGTTCTCAACCTTTTTAATGCCGCGACCCCCAACCGGTCGTAAGTCGAGGACTAAACCGGTCGTAAGTCGAAGACTAAACTGGTCGTAAGTCGAGGACTAAACCGGTCATAAGTTGAGGACTACCCAACCGGTCGTAAATTGAGGACTTTCTCTGCCCGGGAGCGCCGCACATGCGTGGTTCCGCCCCCTGCGCCAGCCGAGGCGTAGCTGGCAAGCGGCAGAGACGGAGCAGGCCGACCACCAGCTGGCCCAGCTCAAGGGAGGTAAGGCACCCACCGGAAAAGGGAAAAAAATGGCAGACAGCCTTGCTTGGCGACCCCCGTGAAATGGTCGATCGACCCCAAATGGGGTCGCGACCCATAGGTTGAGAACCACTGTTCTAATTATTGTCTCTTCATAGTTAACCATATTTTCCTAAAACCTGCCCTGGAAAAGCCAACGTAACATGTTCCAACCAACAGTGCTTAACACATTCTACAAAAATAAAATATATGAGTACTTTTGTAAATAAGAATCATTTGCCTCTATGATGAAGGTATAAATAGTGTCAGAGGTAAGAGAATGTTATTTATCAGAGAAGCCTCTAAGGATATGTTCTAATCTATTATCTTTGTGCATTTTACACACCTATGATTTTAATATGGTCTATTATATAAATGATTATTTAAAATCATTTATTTGTAAAGTTAGATCCGTTCCAACATGATGACTTTGAAGACTTCAGGTCTCCATGAATTTCTTTCTTCCCCAACAATAACTGGAATTGCAGAAAGGACTCGGGGTAGGAGAGAAGACAAGAAAAATTCTAGGTAAAATCCACACAATTGACTCAAGGGTATCTCTTTCACTGCAGCATAGCATGTTTCTTAATAAACTTTAATAAATTTAATCAAGCACTGTGTCTCTATTTAAGCCTATATATTAAGCACATGTCTCCTTCCATATCTTTTGAAGACTAATAAAATAATTCTAGAGAAGAAAAATGTGCATCTAATTTTAAGACTATTAAATGTCAGTTGTATATCTTTAAAAAGCATACCGGAAAATTTCTTAACAATGAGATCAGTAGGTAATTCCATCTTGTCTATTGCCCTATAAAAAGAAAATACAACTATTACATTGCAAAATATATTTTATGTTCAGGGAACACCTGCAGCTAACAATGTTGTTTTCAGTGATCAGTTCATCTTCAAAGAACTCTTTCTTCACTGCTCTCTTATGTTTTTCCTTCTCTTTTTTTAAAAAAACAAACCTTTTCCATCTATCCTCTACTCAGATTTGTTAGTCCTGTCTCTTCAGAACACAAAGTCAACCCAGAAATGGTTTGGTGGAGTTATTTGAGCTTGTAAATTCATCGTGATTCTTTTTCCTAGAAGTGAAATCTCATTGATATTCTTATTGTTTTGTTACTTCTCTTGTTTTTAAAAAATCTCATTATAGTATATAGACAATGTATTTTATTTGTGACATATAAAAAGCCATTGTATTATGCACATATCACTAACCCATACAGTGTGCTGATTATTCAAAATGTGACTTAGGTGGTAAACAGTCTTTTTGTAAAGCTTCCATCAAGTAGTACCACAGAAGTAAATTTTTACTCTGCTTCCTCCAAATCTTAAAATCTTAATATTTTAAGTCCTCCAAGTCTTAAAATCAAATGGTCATACTTGCACATGCCCAAGATAAACCAAGTTTGGAATTACTGTGCATCTTTTTGTCTTATCCCAGAACCCTTTGCTTTAGAGGTTGGCAGATTTTTCCAAATGCTTCTATTGAAATAAAATGTTCACATCAGGAAACGCAAACTTTCCTGCAAAGTGCAGCATTCACTTTGACAAAGATATGCAAGAGTTGTTAGGAAAGTTATTTTAAAAGTGATGACAACTAAATCCTAGAGAAGAGGGAGTGAGAAACAGATTCAATATAACCTTTATTTTCTTTGGTATAAGTTGATTATGGGAATCCTCTGGGAAATGTTCAAGATTCAGAATCTTTAAAAATGTCATGGAAAATATCTCAATATGGTACCAGGATGTGCATTTATTTACCCAAAAATCATTTTCTAGAAAAGCAAGTTAGTGAGATTAAAAAGTGAGAATTTTACCTTATGTTACATCATACTCAGCTTCAGACTCCTGTTTCCTTCTCCTATTTAAACACAACTACACCTTTCAGACAAATTTTCACAGCCATCCTCAAAGTACTGGGCTGTACTGTGTGCTATACTTTTTTCTTACTTCTTTTTTATTATTATATGTTATTTATTTTTTATAATAACAATCCCTAGTACTGTGGTGGCAAATCTATGGCACACGTGCCACAGGCGGCACGCAGAGACATCCCTGTGGGCACATGCGCCATTGCCCCAGAGGGAGGCGAGGTCGGGCCTCTCCCCTCCCCCTCTCCAGATGCACCAGTGCTCTCGCTCTCTTTCTCTCTGGACTGGGAGTCGGAACAGCGGCAAGAGCTGGGCAGATCCAGGCTGGATAGTGGAGGCAGGGCTTTTTTTGTCATACAACGCAGGTTGTATGAACGAAAGCTGCCAGCGTGAGTCCAGGTATCTATGCAGAGCGATTTCCCCCCCCCCCCCGCACCAGCTGATTCGGGCTCTGCAGTCCTTTTCCAACCCTCTGGAGCCTGGATTGGGCCGCTGGGGGGAGGGCACAAAATCGCTCCATGGCCATGCATCCAAGCTGGACTAGGCTGGACTGGCTGGACACGGAGCCTCTTCGCCGCTTCTTCCCCTGTGCTGGCCATGCCCACCCAGTCTGCTGTGACCACCATAGCCATGCCCACCCAGCAGTCCACGCCAACCCAGCGGGCCACACCCACCCAGCACCCATCGATACATAAGTGGGTTTTGGGTTGCAGTTTGGGCACTCAGTCTCTAAAAGGTTCGCCACCACTGCCCTAGTAGATGGCCCAGTATATTTTCTTTCCTTTGTTCTTAGCTGTTTTCTGTTTATTTAGAAGTCACTGAAATTCAAAAGAACAAGTTATTCTCTATTTCTGGGCATATTGCCAATTTCAAGTCAATGAAGCTATAGTTTTATGCTCTAATTCTCCACTAGATATCAGTAGCTATTTATTTTCCAACTTTTAAAGCGGAGGATTATTTTCTTATAATTTCATCAATACTTTTTCAGATATGAAATTTTAACAGTTTTCATGGTTTTCAGATTTATCCAGACTGTAGTATTATTAACCTCATTTCATTATATTTCTGTTCCCCATAAACATTTAATTCACTGCTTCCATCTATGGAAGGGTAGGTGTATAGTCCCCTCCCTTCTCACTTTTGGAGAATTTTTTGCTTCCAGGGAATCAAATACAAAATAGGAGAGACAAGATTGAATTTCTCACCCAGTTCCAAGCATGCTGTTCACTGTTGTTCTGGTTGTGCCTTTGGACTTTGGCTGCCGGTAGCTTGGGATGGTCACCAAGATGTGACCAGCCTTTCTCCTGTTGAGTTTTGGAGGGCTTCCTCCGGATAGAGCGGATAGAGCACTGTTGTTCCGCAATCATTGGGGTGCCCCTCCTTTTGTTGCTTCTCTGGTTTTAGACCCATTTTAGGGTCCCCAGACATAGCGAAACCAGCTGAGGGGTGCAGAGCTCCACAATCCTGCCACTGTGTCGCTATGACACATGACCAGAAGTCCACTTTTTTATCACTTCTTGAATAGCCAGGAATTCTGTCATCTTTAATTTAACATATGTCTCTGTTTCCAGTTCAGGCTGAAGAAAATTCAGGAAAATAATGATTATGTGATTATAAGACAACATCTGTCAATCCTGAGTGCTCACTGATTTTTTAAAATTAATCTAAAACAAAGTAAATCATTGGTATCATTAAAGCTTTTTCTGGACCCAGGAAAGAAGAATTTGAAATTTCTTTACAGTTTATAAGCCACCTTACAGGTTTCTGTAAGGAAAATTGATTTCATTCTGTTATTCAGCATCCACAACAGTATAATTCATGTGGAGGTTTTCATGTATAATAGTGAGAAAGGGAGACAGTGTGAAGATTAATAAGCCTAGATGAATATTTCAGATCCTAGTACAGGAATTATTTTAAACAATTTTCTTACTGATTGCTTGTCAGCTGTCATCTTAACCAACAAGTCAATACATATTGGAACAATTCATCCAGTCAGAACTAGATGATGAAAATCCTGTCAAAATGTTTGTATACACCCAATTATATATATATTTCATCTTAAGAAATATGTGCTTTCCTAAATATATATTTGTTGAATGTTTAACAAGACTTAATAGAAGCACAAATAGAGATCACTTTATTTTATTTATTTATCCTGGTTTTTTATTTTTATTTTATTTTTATCCTGGTTTTATTACTTACTTTATATGTAATTCAGGGCAATGAACTTACCTAATATTCATTCTCCTGCTATCTTCCCATAACAACAAACTTGTGAGTGAGTTGAGCTGCAGGAGAGAGGGACCAGTTCAAGATCACAAAATGATAATGATTGACAATGTAAAAAAAAAAATCTAAAAAATAATGTGCTATGCAATACAATGCTTACATTTTTAAAAATTGATTGTTTAAAGTCATTGTCAACTCTTAGTAACCACATAGGTTTTCTCTGTGACAATCTTCATGTCTTCCAACCAGTGATGGGATTCAGATATGTGAACAACCAGTTCTCTGTGTGGATGCTGCTTCCGGAAGTCCATTCTGGACCGGGGCAACAAAAAATTAGCTACCGGTTCTGCCGAAGTGGTGCGAACCAGCTGAATCCCACCACTACTTCCAACTGAACATTTAAAGAGAGGACAAAATCAAGGCAAGCAAGCAAACTCAGCAGTGGAAAATGGGAAATGAAAATAAAGCTAGTGCTTGTGGAAATTCAAGATACATTAAAAGTATATTTGCACGTGTTCTATATATTTTCAGAGCCTGGGAAAATACACTGAAAGTATTGTTATTCAGTATCATCTCTTATAAAATCTCAAGTGGAGCAGTTGCATGTCACTGTCTCAGAAATTGCCGTTTTGCTACATGCAGGAACAAAGTTCAAGCGCTTGTCATTACTGATTTTATGACACACAAAAAGATTCCAACCTGCCTTGCAGCCAGGATTTTGGCCATTTAAACTCAGCTTTCTGCCTGTTAAATTTAGTATGACTCTATTGCAGGTATATAGTGCAAAGAACAAGCAAGTGACAGTTGAGGTAGAGATGAAAGCAATATAAATAGAGAGATTTTATTATTTTCATTATTTTATTAGTTTAATATTATGTAAGAAATTATAATATCTACTTTACAATAGAAAATTGAAGCAAAATTATACATTAACTTCTATAGTAAACCAATAGCTCTCATACATTTTTCTCTTAGGTTTATGAGAGTCCTGCAAAAGAGTAATTACAGTCCTTTAGCCTATCATAACAGCTATTAGCAATATCTTGAACTGAATTATGGATTAGAGTAGTAAACTTTAACTTAAGTACATAATATCTGTGAGGGATTATCTGTTATACATTTTGAAATGAGAATTATCCTATATTTTTCTATAATAGTCTTTAAATGTAAAAGGTTTAGTTTCATTTGATTCTGCTTTTGATTGCAATCACTCTCATGGTCTTTATTATCATGTCCTCCTTGTAGAATTTATTTAGTGAAGAATTAAAAGGTGATGTAACTGGACATAGGATTATCTTCATTTTCTTTTCTTATTTATGTTAGTTGGTAATTAAATAACCAATTGTAGAGTTTTATAATGCTCTGTCTTTGCTATGAATTCTGATTCGAGGCAATGCTTTCCTCAAACGTTGCATGATAGTGATTTGACTTAATATCTAACTTGACAAACTATAATTAAAATACTTATTGGTTTGCCTTAGGATATTGCTCACTACAGCAACTTATTTTTGAAATTTTTTTCTATTCAAACAGTACAGAATGCATTTATATAGGACCTTAGCAGCCTTCTCCAATATGATAATCTTAGACACGTTGGGGCTTAGTTGCCAAAATTCCCATATTGCGTGGTCATCTTTGGTACTTATGGAGTTTTAACTCCAAGAGTACTATTGTTTGCATTGGAGTAAAAAGATGTGGATTGTGCTAAATATTGTAAAAAATATATTTTTTTCTGTCCCGCAGTTCATTTTCAGCCCAATGATGGAGAAAAGCCACAAAAGCTATTATTTTTACTCTGATACTTTTTAATTCGGTACAATCATTTATGTTTACTTTACAATGAGTGGCAACTTTCAATAATTCTCTTAGTTGTGACTAGTATTCTGAAAAAAGTATTCAGAAACTTCAATACATGCTTCCTGTCAAAAATGGCATATGAATTTATTCTAAGCATATTGTTGTGATTCCGTGCCAGCCTGTGATCCCAGCAGCTGAGTCCGGGGAATCAGAGGAGGAGGAGGAGGGACCTAAGGAGCCATCAGAGGAGAAGGAGGGCTCTGATGACTTACAAGACTTACAAAGTGAGGAAGAACCTGGCCCCTTCACTCGTGATCAAGCTGAAAGCCAGCTGTGCTGGATGAGTCAGACTCGGAGGAAGCACCTGGAAGACCTCAGAGACGCTCGTAAACGTAGACAGATCACATGAATAAATCAGAGGGAGGCAATGGGTTGACTCCAGGGGAGAAGGAGGAAGTAGTGAGAAGCCACGCCTTGGGGGCTGTGTAACAAAAAGGGAATGTGTGGGCAGGGCTGGTTGATGGAGGCAACCATTTGCAAAGAACTTCAGTGTCAAGGCATCATGGTCTGTTTGTTTTGCCTGTGAATTGTTGCTAGTTATGACTGTGCTCTGTTTTGCTTTTGAACAAACTATCCGTTGGAAAAGTGTTCTATTGCTTTTGTTTTGTGGGGAAATTATCAGAACTGTATATCAAATAAAAAGGGTTGTTTTTTTCCAGCCTACTGTTAAAAGAGGGGTTGCCTTGTGACGTAACAAGGATGCACATAGGCTGGGACAGAACACATATTTTCTATCATGTAAAAGTAGTTAGCATTTGTCAACAGAATTAAATAAATTTGCATTACAGATAAACTGTATGGTAGAGCTCAGTTGTGGCTCTCTGTATCTCGGGGAGTATAGAATATGCAGTACAATATCCAAGTGCTGCCACCCTGTTTGAACTAGGTAACTGGAAGAACACCAAGAAATCTAGCTAATTTTTTTTTAAATGTTCCAAGCTTGGTTCTTCAACTGAACAGAAAAAATTCTGAATGATCCCCAGATACTTGTCTCCCAGAATTTGTACCTAGTAGATATTAGAGAGCTGTGGCTGAAATTCCTAAGGGAATTTATGAATAACTGTTGTGGCCCTGTTGGAGTTGTCTTGTTCTTTTTCTTTTGACATGGAAGAAGTATAACCAGAGACTTTGAGGGATGATAATTTTGGATGGGTTGACAGCTTCTCAGTCTCTGAGGTTTAGCCAACCAATTCTAAGTAGAGGAGTGCTTTAAAGGTGAAAACCAGAAGGCTGGACTTTATATGTCAGACAAACTGCTCTACAAGCAGGCTGGCAGGAAAGTGTACTATAATGAGTCATGTACCTGAGCTGTTCATCTGAGGGGTGGCTCCGCATGGTTTATTCAGTGACTTCACTCCTTGAGAGAAAAACTAAGAAACAACTTTTCAAGCCATTTTCAACTATGTCATATTTGTCATGCCATGCTATGAATTCTGGTTTCCATGTCCTCTTTTTCCTTAGATTTATCATTTGTTTATTGGATTCCTGGTCTTCACCCCTGCCAGACTTTGACTACATTATAGTTACAATCTTTAGCTTTAATTTAAAAAAACACTTTGTTCCTAAGAGTTTTTCCCAAGTATACATAATTCTTCATGGTGGCAGCCATCCAGATTGTATCATGTTGGTTAGTTGGCACCAATAGTGCCAGCACAGAAAAACTACTGAAAAAGGTTACAGCTCCTCTTGGATAAGTTTTTCATAGAAGATTTTGTTATAGGTATATTTGCTCCAACTTGAAGGAAATAGAATCTCAGTGATGAATTTATAAAGAGGAAGAGGAAATAGAGATTTAATGAATATTAAATATCAATTTAATTAATTTCAACTCTGCAAACTTAAAAAGTAACTCCATTTTATAGTCTCTTTGAAGCTGTAAGTACAATGCAAATTTTATAATAACCAAATGTTAATGTTTTAAACATATTTTTAAAATACATTTAAAATCTTTTCAGAAGTCTTAACTATAGCAAAAAATTACAAAGAGTCACACAATAATCACATTGGTGGGAGGGGTAACTGTGGATATCAGAGGTAAAGCATGATTACTTTGTTATATAGAGGAGGATCAACAGTGTCAAATGATGGGCGTGACTGCATGATTGAAATTCCATCACTTTTTAATGTGCATTAATTATCCAGTTGTACTCACCATTTTATGTTGTTGACCCCTGAATCCTCCCAAGTCATCACTAATACATACATAGCATGCTGTTCCTTTTTAAGATAAACAATGTTCAACTAAATGCCAAGAATTGGTAAGTGAAAGAAATAAAGGCATTAATTCAGAATGTTGCAGATTTTTCTCTCTGATTTTTTCATTACTGAATTTTTTTCATTTTCAACATTCACATGAGTATAAAGATGCAATTGCTACCAGCAGTGCTTTTTTTCTAAAAATAAAAAAAACAAAGGTGCCGGAACTCACACACATCATACAACCCGTCTTGCCTACCCTATAAGGTTCCATCCAAAAAAGGTGCCGGAACTCCATTCTGGGTGTTCTATGAGAAAAAAACCCTGGCTACCAGCATGGATATTTTACTTTCAGATGCATGCATAACAATCAAATGATACCAGCTCATACTTTCTGAGGACATTTTAATTCCATGAATAATTAAATCTACATTTCAATTTTCTGCATGTGTTTATCAATCCAAGATCATGTTCTATTAAAACCTCCTCCTTTTCTTACTTTCATAAACATCTGACCTACTTATTTCTATTCATTTATTCATTACAGCTTTCACTGCTATTATATCTCTTATACTTGGTCCTTACATTCCAAGTCACAGTTTTCCAAATGCATAGTCCTTAGCAGATGGAGGTTCAGGCATATAGGTTCAAGTGAAGTCTCGATTTAAATCCTATAAAAAGTGCTGATTTAAACTAGTGCAGCAGAAGGTGAATACTTTCTTCAACCATAGCCACTAGGAAAGTTTCATTTGGTGTAGTTCTATGACAAGCAAGCAGACAGATTTGTAGCCATGGGGAAATTATTAATTTTTAAAGCAAGGCAAAAGACCAGACTGTTTGGTAATCTAGAAGTAAGCAAGAAAAAATACACTCCTCCATTTTAAAAAAAAATATTTCCACTGACATAGAAAAATTCAAATAGATGCAAAAGTTGTTATTTTAGTAATTTTTGCAGAACAATTTGTATAAATCAGCATGCTTTCCAGGCTTTTATGAATTTTTGAACTACCTATAGAACTGAATTGTATAACTTTTAACTTGAAGGAATTATTTATTTGGGAAGGCGTAGCAAGATGCACATTAATTGAAATCTATTTTGCTTGGGATGACATTACTTGAAAAATTTATTAGCTTGAATTGTCTTCTGAAGAATTTAAGTAATTATTTATACATTTAAATATATGAAGATTTTTTATTATTTTTTTAATTTTATTTTTCCTTTTTTACGATACAACAAACAAATTAAAATACATTTTTTTCCTTAACAGTACTGTGTTATATATCTCATACATATTATTTACAATTATTTACAGAAATTATCATACATTTTTATTCCTCTGCTCTAGCCAAACATAACATTTATTCCATATCTCATAGAATTCTGTTGTTTCCTTGTCCTTTATTTCTAAGGTAAGCTTGTACATTTCTGCACATATCTTACGAATGATCATCTCATTTGTTGGTATCTTTTCAGATTTCCAACACTGCGCGTACACAATGTGAGCCACTGTTATTATGTGTACAATGATGTATTGGAGTTGTTTTTTGAGCTTTGGATTAATTATACCTAATAAAAATAATTCGGGTTTAAGTTCAATTTGTGTGTTTGTTATCTCCTGTATCCATCTCCTTATCTGTTCCCAAAAAGTTCTTGCTTTGGGGCACTGCCACCACATATGGTAAAATGTTCCCTCCTTATTTTTGCACTTCCAGCAATATGAATATATGAAGATTTAAATGCAGATTTATTTCTCTCAAACTTTTCAATTATCTTGCTGCCTTTGTATCAAAGATAAAAAGATTTAACATGCTTATTATCTTTAAAGCCCTAAGTGTATTGAAAACATGATACCTTATATACTCTTATACTCTGTGATTCATCACAAACCTGTCTTAAATATTCATTGTCTTTAAAAGTGCATGATGCCAACTCTAATTGTTCAGGTAAATATGTTTTTATTTGTTCAGGTTTAGCAGCATGTGACATTATTGTTTCTGCTATTTTTACTTACCCTTCTGCATTATCTGGTTTTCTGGAATTTAGACTAGACTAGACTAGACTAGACTAGACTAGACTAGACTAGACTAGACTAGACTAGACTAGACTAAACTAGAATAGAATAGAATAGAATAGAATAGAATAGAATAGAATAGAATAGAATAGAATAGAATAGAATAGAATAGAATAGAATAGAATAGAATTTTATTGGCCAAGTTCAGGGGTAAGCAACCTCGGCTCTTTTATGACTCATGGACTTCAACTCTCAGAATTCCTGAGTCAGCTATGCTGACTCAGTTGAAGTCCATGAGTCATAAAAAAGAGCCAAGGTTGCCTACCCCTGGCCAAGTGTGATCAGACACAGAAGGAATTTGCATAAGCTCACAGTGTACTTATGCATAAGCTCACAGTGTACTTATAAACAGCAAGTAATAGGTCATAGACCATAATCATAGTTACAATCATTAATCATAAATTACAAACAACAATTGATAAATCATAAGAAACCAATAGGAGAAGATAGTAGGAAAGATGAGAAGACGACAAAAGATAAGAAATGAGATAGCACTGTGGGAATTAAGAGTTCAGCACAGTAATCACATGGGGTAAAATCATCTTTATGTCTGGTTGTTGATGAGATAATATGACATTCTGGTATTTCTTCAATAGAACATGAGAGGACCTTTCTTTCTTTAAAACTGAAAGGCTGAATATAAGAATGAAATTAATTAGAAATGAGTTGCATCAATGAAGCTTGGTACTTTGACATGCGGCCAAATCCCAATTCATTTTTAGCAATCTTACACACTATAATTGAATTTGTACAGTTTTTTTAGCATTTGCCTTCATTTTTATACCATATAATGCCATTTCACTCAAAGCAATTTATTGCTTGTGTCTGGCTATATATATGAGTCAAGCATTGTGAAACTGTGTATCCAGCATGGGAAATAAGGTACAACATTTGTATTAATGATCAAGGGCAAGTCAGTTAACTTGGACAAAAAGTACATAATTAACTTTATTTAGTCATCACTCTCAGTTTCCTTAACCATGACAAAAAAGCTACACTTTTAGTCCTTGTTTAGTCCTTATTTTATTTCACCATTATTCTTAACTTTCTCCATCTTGTATGCTGCTCCTTTGTTTAATTACTTTTTCTTTAGTGAAATGTGTGCCAGCTGTGATTTATGTTGTCAGAAGACAGAATAAATTGCTAAACAAATAATAAGGTCATTGCACTAGTAAACATGGTTATTTCTGTAATTAGATTCTTCCTATGTTGGTAAAACAAAAGTATCCATGAAAAATCATAATAGTTAAAGAGTTGATGGAGTTTTTCTTTTAACTCTAGCATAGCTAAAGTGATGGGCTTTGGCTCTCTATTTCATGTGGGAGAACTAAGGGGATTGACATTAGCTCCCTCATTCTTGCCATGATGATTAAGAGGATTTGCTTAAATACCCCATTTCATATGGTACAGCTACTGTAAAAGGATTAGCTTGAGATCTCATTTTCATGTGGGATAGCTAAAGGGATTAGCTTTAGCTCCTCGTTTCATGCTACAATGAGTTAGGGCATTTACAAGCATTGCCCATTTAGATACACTAAGGATGCCTGCATTTTAGAACTATTTTATCTCCTTTCTGCTGGTAATCAGTTTTTAAAAGAATCTTAATTTGATCTTCTATGTGCTTTTATTAGGACACAAAGAATATAAGACACAAAACATATAAGGAACGGTTGCTGGAATTGGGTATGTCTAGTTTAATGAAGAGAAGGACGAGGGGGGACATGATAGCAGTGTTCCAATATCTTAGGGGCTGCCACAAAGAAGAGGGAGTCAAGCTATTCTCCAAAGCGCCTGAAGGCAGGACAAGAAGCAACGGGTGGAAACTAACCAAAGAAAGAAGCAACCTAGAACTAAGGAGAAACTTTCTGACAGTTAGAACAATTAACCAGTGGAACAACCTGCCTCCCGAAGCGGTGAATGTGCCAACACTGGAAGTTTTTAAGAAGAGACTGGACAGCCATTTGTCCGAAATGGTATAGGGTTTCCTGCCTGAGCAGGAGGTTGGACTAGATTACCTCCGAGGTCCCTTCCAACATTATCATTATTATTATTATTATTATTATTACTATTACTATTATTATTATTATTATTATTATTATTAATGTGTCCATTATCTAGTCATAAACTGATTAACTCAACATATTTTCTGTACACTGACAATATAGTTTTCTTTAAGAAATCTAGAGTGCAGCTGTCCACCTCTCAGCCAGCAGTATGGGTGCAAGTATGGGTGCAGCAACAGCTGGATCCTGTTGTTTGATTATTTTATTTATTGTTTTTATGGTTATTGTAATCTGCATAGAATTCCTTTTAATAAATAATGCCAACATATATGTTATAGGGTATAATGGATCAACAGTTAGAACTTAAGTATAGAAAAAGTTCCTATGCAAACATGAAGCTCTGAGGTTGTCTAAGGGGGAAAAAAATCATTATCTTAGGATCAGCTTTCTCAGTGAGTAGCTATGAAAATGAAATGAAATATTCTTATATGAAAATATAAGGAAGACAAAGTCCAATTGTCTTTTGAAAAAACACCTTTGGGACATTCTTATATATTGTGATAACAAATAAATTAATAACATTTCTTTTTGGCTGTTAATCATTTAGTCTAATTTATATCACAAGCAAGACCATAGGCTTCCAACAATGCTAACTTATAAGTACATTTTGCACCTATGTATGTAAATTTGATAATTATGAAAAATGCAAAATTATAGCACAGCAAAGTATAGAGGTGAAAATGATATAATTGCAATAAAGAAACTAGGGCAACATCATTATTGGCTACAACCATCAGGACAATATTTTCAATAAAGTAAAATCTGACATGGCAGATCTCTCACCTCATGTGATTTCACCTCTGCTAATATTGTTTTTGTGGTATACTATTATCAAGTGATAAAGGCAGTGTGGTTGATTTGGATTCTGAAGGGTTCATAGGCTGGTTGTAGGTCAATGTGTCTGTTGATGGAATTGGTTGTGGAGTGCCAGGCTTTGATGAACTCACGAGTGTGGCGGGCAGTAACATGGCCGATGATTTTAGTGTTGCTCCAATTGAACTGGTGTTGTTGGTGTCAGTGTGGGTAGAGAATCCAAATCAACTGCACAGGCAACCAGACACAGCAATGACCCTCAATCAACCCACACAAGACCCCCCCCACTGGCAGTTCACCTTCTAATGACCCTGACCTGATGTAATCTCCATCACAAGTCCCATCACCAGCCTCTCACTGATGACTCAAACCTGACCCATCACAAGACCATCACACATCCACACTTGAAGCCCTTCTAAACAGAAGAGCACTGACATAGACATCCCCTAAATTCTGCTGAAGATGTTATCTAGCCTGGTAATGAAACATTTGGAAACCAAGCTCATATAATAAACCTTCACCCTCATCCTAAACCTGAGCTACAGAAGTTCATCACTATTGCAAGATTGGTTTGCTTGAGATAACTGTATCATAGAAATGTAAAAGGTTTGGCAAAGAAACAAAGTACATTAGGAATCTGGTGTTCATTTACTGGATAAATTTAAGAAAAATGTGGAAAAAACTTTCATCAGGAATGTTGTATTTGTTGAATTGCTGCTACTGTACTTCTGGATGCTTCTCTAGACGAGTACCAACATCTCTGAATCTTTCACTTTGTTCCTGACTTGTCATTCATCCATCTATTCATCCATCCATCCATAAATAAAAGCAAAGTCTTGTTCCAGCGTCAATCTTAGCCTTACATGTTGGTTTTGCTCACTACTAGGGTCATCATACAATTTAGAGGCCTAATAGTGAGATGAATGTGTCAAATGAAAGTTTGCATAGGTGGGATTTCATCCTAGAGTATTTGGGGTCTAGTTATAATATTGTGTTTATGACATCACAGTATTCTTTTCTCTTTCAAAGAAAAGCTAGATAATAATTAATTAGATAGTATACAGTTTCAAAATCCAAAATAAGATTTGATTTTAAAAATCTGGAAGCTGATAACAGTGGCATTAATGTTAAGGCACAATGAATCTAGAATATTTTATGTGTAGATATATGAAGAAGAAATAGAGAAGATGTATTACCGTAGTGAATAGCTAATTCTTTGAAGCAGAATAACAGAATAACAGAGTTGGGAGGGACCTTGGAGGTTTTCTAGTCCACCCCCCTGTTTAGACAGGAAACCCTATACCATTTAGTTTATTAAATGTTTTTACTTATTCTCTTGGTGATCAGTATTATTTATTTGTTTTAATATGGACATACCCAAGAGTTGGATTTTTACTCTGATTATCAAATCTCTTCTTAAAAACTTCCAGTGTTGGAGCATTTACAACTTCTGGACTCCTTAGTTCTAGGTTGCTTCTCTTTTTTATTAGTTTCCATCCATTGCTTCTTGTCCTGCCTTCAGATGCTTTGTAGCAACCCCTGAGATATTGGAACACTGCTATCATGTCACCCCTAGCCCTTCTTTTCATTTGACACACCCAATTCCAGCAACTGTTCTTTATATGATTTAGCCTCTAGTCCACTTCCCCTTAGAAGTCTTTTTTGAATTGCATTTGATTTAGCTATAGATTATTTTTCCTGATTTTTAAAACTATGACATATTTTTAAGAATAAATTACTTGCTAGATTAAAATTAAAAATATACAAGTTTTTCAATATATGGTATTGTCTTTCCATATGTATTAATTCATATTTACAACAATGGACTTTCTGTGTAAGTAATTAGAGTTAGGATCTAAAAGCTAATATAAACATTCAAAGTATTCAAAGAACAAAGAACAAAGAACAACTATATATTATAGTTATGATGATTTGTGAGTTCATATTAGGAACATACTGGACATTAAATGGGCATTTAAGTACCTATTAATGGCAATGTTTTTGATACATTGCTAACATGTAATGTGATTTTATTAAAATTCAAACTACATTTTATACCCTGCAAGTAGAATATTCACAGGAAAAGATATGCACTTCAGTTAAAGAGCAATAGCTCAGTAATAAAGCACATGGTTAGCATGTATAAAAAATTGCTTCCTTAGAGGCAGGATGCTCTTAAAATAAAAAAAAGAGGGATATCAGGAGGTTATCCTGAAGGGTTTCTCTCAGGGGTACTGTGAGTCAGAATGTACAATACTGAGCTAAATAGATTAAAAGAAGAACATTTCTGGATACTCAAAAAATGCTGGAATCTGAAGTCATACAGATAGTATAATTTGAATTTGCCCATCCCATCATGGGGCTTTTGGAGAAGGAAATGTTATGCATGTTACCTTGAATTCTTAAAGGATAAAAATATAACAAATACATTTATATTATTCATGCATGTATGCATATATAAAATATTTAAATACACAATGGAGAAACAAAACAAATATAGGAACTTAAATCTCTTTTAAACTATTAAGAGTTCTTCATGAACTACGTCTACTAAGTTCTATAATTTATATTCTCATATACAATCTCATTTATTCATTAATTTAGCAATATTAATATTCTACCCAACCAGAATTATTCTGAACAGTGCACAGCAAATTAATCAGAAAACAAAACAAAAGCCTGAAATTGTTTTTCATACATCATTACTCCTTAGCTCCTACCTTCCTGATTGGTTACTAGAAAGAACGTGCATTTTCATATAAATATTTTAAAGCCACATAATCAACCAGATGGCCATATGAAACACACAATCAGAACAAGAAGACAATGGCCTATAACCTTTGTTGTTTCTGTGAATGCAGCATTTAGATGCAGTTTGTTTCTGATCCGGGATATACCGTATACTAGTATATACCAGCATATTGTTAACCACATGAAACATTATTAAAGAATTTACAATCAATAGGCCCAAACAAAAGGAAATTATTGTTAAAGTACAAATATCTGGTATAAAAATTTTTACTCAGGAGTGAAATGTATTTGTAACAAGATCAGCCCCAATGGTTTATGACTGTTAACTTAGGGTCCCAGCAGTTAGAGTTGCAGAGCTAGGAAACACAGAAGTACCTGTTAGGAGTATTTAAAAATCAAATGCAAATGCTTGTTAGCTTGTTTGACTAGTAAAATATAAAGAGATTTCTTGTAGTATTTTCTGGTCCTATCAGGGTATCAAATTTTGAAAGGGAGGGAAGTGAAAAATCTGTACACAAAGAGCCAGTCTGCAGATAATTAACATGTAATCAGGCATGCCAGCTCGTCTCCTTCCAAAAAATGAGCTCCCTTGGGAATGTGCCATTTTAATTTTAACAAAACAATTTAATGGCCAGTTGGGCCAACATCCATTCCCTGTGTTAATAGCCTTGACCTTGGAATAGAGAAGATTAACTTCTAGCTAAGTCTGAGTGTAGAGCACTGAAGTGCTAGAAAAGGATTCTTCATCAGAAGATTAAAACCTCTTGCTAATGGCATCTCTGCATTTGGGTGTCAGGTTTCTGCATTGAATCAGCATTAGTGTTTATGCCAAGGATCTATAACTTTCCCTTTTCATGAGAGTCAGCAGTTGAGCTGAAGGTGTGAGAGACAGGGAAGTGAAGAAAAATTGAAATGCAACTGGCATAAGCTTCTTCGCTGGGATCTAAGAGGCCAATATATTTGGCAATTTAAAATTAAGAAAACTCCCCTGTATCTCTTTTGCTGACACTGGATGCTGCAGTTAAAATATCCAAGCTTGCATTGAGATATCATTTTAAAAGAGCTGGCTTTAAATCCTAAAGTCTTGTCAAAATAGTAGCTTCTTCCTGCCTTGAAAATTGAGAGAAAGCATCTATTACCAGGGTTTCTTCTGATAAGATTGTGAGGGCTCAGAGGGTTAGTACTTCTGAAATTGGAGCTCTCCATTGCTGTTCAAGGCTGTCTTAGCGATGTGTTAAAGGTTATCCAAGATAGCTTTAACTCTGTGGGTTACATGTTTTGGCACTATGCCCACCTTAGAGCTATGAAGCAAGGAATGTTCAAGTAAAAAAAGATGTCTGTGATAGATTTGAAGAGAGTAAGATAATTTTTCATTTTAAATATAATCAGCAGGATGGCTGAAGTTTGACATTTCATAATTTTACAAATGCTAAGTGTGGAAGATAGTGAGCCTACTGCTTTTAAATTGTCTCGCCAGACTGAAATGAGAAGGAGCTGACCCAGAGAGAAAGTCATTGAGAGGTCTATCTCTGCACATTATTTCCATTAGTCCTAGAAACTAAATAGATTATACTTTTTTGAAGAACATATGTAGATGCACTGTTCAGGATAGACATGTTCTACTTGTTGCCTGATACAGGCATTTCAGCTTCTCTGTGAGAAAGTGGAGCCAAGGAGGCTCCACTCAGTTTTGTGATATGATTCACAAAGCTGGAGCTGGTGTTCATATACAACAAGTTATTTTCAAGAACTTAGGATGTCACAATATAACTGCATAGTATATGTGCAAATCTGTGGCCTTCTGTAATTGACAGATGGAAATTTTGTCAATATGCACATTTTCTTAAGAGCCAGCCAAGATATTTTTGGTATGGCACTCAGTGTACCAACAGTTTCTGCCACAAGTGAGGATGTGTTTTTATTATTATTACTAGCTGTACCCGGCCACGCGTTGCTGTGGTTCAGTCTGGTTAAATTGAAAAGAAAGAAAAGAGAAAGTGCACGTTTATAATATGTTTAATTTCACAATGCTTGTGGGTATACAATATTTTTTGTTGTTCCATTGTCTGTGCAGATATAGAGATTGTCTGGTTTGCTGACTCTAGAACACACAACATATAATTGTCCATGTGAGAAGCAATCCGTGTCTAGATCTAAACCGCACAATTCTAAAGATTGGCCCTGAGCTTTGTTGATGGTGATTGCAAACGCCAATCGAATTGGGAATTGCAATCTCTTAAATTGAAATGGCATATCCATTGGAATCATAGGAATGCGAGGAATGAGGACATCTTCACCTTTGAAAGGTCCTGTCAAGATTGTTGTGTGTTGCTTTTATGTCCAACAGATGGCACTGTTTTTCAAAAAAAGCACATTTTTACCTGTCACAGGTGTGCATCTATATAATAGTAGGTATATAAAAACATGCGCGTATTCGAATGCAATGTTGTGTCAAAATTTCAAAGCAATCAGTGAAGAACTTTCGGAGAGTTAAGGTTTTGAACAAACAAACATTTACATTTTTATTTATATAGATTATTAGTTCATTTTGTAAGAATGCTGCTGCGGAAGTCTTCTGCTGGAAATAGGAGAGAATATATTTCACTGTTAATTAGTGTAAAACAATTCTAATTTCAATAAAGTCAAGAGGACTTTATAATAAAAGAATATTCCCATTTATCCTGTTACTGTCCAGATATGGAATTAGCTCAATAGTTCTCAGTTCATTTGGAGATTTGGGTGTCCTAAATTCGAACAAACATCCATTTTTTCACTATTGCCATTATTGAAATAATTAACGGAGAGGCTTAGAATGTTTTGTGGCTAGTCCTGCCAAGTGAGAAAGGCAGAAGTTTAAAACAAAGCCAGCTAAAATTCATAAGATCAAATAAAAGGGATTTAAATATCTGAACTATTTAAATATTTGAAATAGTAAATAAAAGCATGAGAAACAAGGGCTGCTGTGGTTATAGTGCCATCCTCATTGTGTCCTCTTTTTAAAAAAAAAATATGCTTAGTGAGCTTCCAAACTTGGTTCTCATTCTTACATTTAAAGTTTCCTGTGGACTGGCAGTTGTTGTTGTAAAGTCTTGTTTGCTTCCCCAAATTCCCAAATTCTAATTTACTTTGCTTCTTTGCCATGCCAAGGTTCCAGAGCAGCTGTCCAGTTTACTTCACTGTCAACTGTTGCTATGAGGCATGCTTGAATCATGGATATTGAGTTTCACTTTAAAGTACTTGGTAGTTTTGATTTAAGAAAAAAAATGAAATTCCATAGAAAGTTAAAAAGGTTGTGACTGACTATTTCATGGAAATCTGACACACAGCTAAAGATATAGGACTTTAAACATTTCATGCACACTTTCAGACAGGAATGGTTATTTGGAAATTAGACTGCACAAGAAAGATTGCATTTGTTTTTGCTGAGGAAATTTTTCATGCAAATTTATAACTCTTCAATGGTTTTTGTCTGCGCTGAATTTATTTCTTTTCACCTCTATGACTTCATTTTCCTCCTCTCTCTCTCTTTCTTTAAGACACACTCTTTATTCACGACAAATAATTCCTTTCTAAAATTGGTTTCTCTCTCTTGCCTTTCATCTTCCCCCCCCCCGAACTTGGCAGCTATATTAGGAAGCTTTGATGTCAATAGAATTTGCTCTCATTAAAAAAAAGCAAGCTATTTGTTATTTGGCAACTATCTTGATTTGCTGGCTGGTGACCTATGAATTGTTAAGTGGTTGCTAAATTTTCTTTAGGCTGCTACATTTATTATCAATGTATTCATTTTGCTTATTGAACTTTTCTTTGATTTTTAATTTATTTCTATTTTTAGTTATGATGTTCTGAGTCACTGAGGTTTTGTCCCTTTCCTCCCAGTTTTATCCACATGAATGCAGTTGATTGCAGCTGAGAAGTGTTAATGTGTATAGGCAGGGCAGATGAACACATATTCTTAATCCAGACAACTTCCATACATGTAAGGTTGCCAATATACTTTGTTAACCACCACATCCATAGTTGTTTATTGGTTGCAGGGGTATTTTTTAATATCAGATGAATATTCTTTTTATTAATTCTTTTAAACTAGCAAACAAGTCACTTCCAGTGGTGGGATTCAGCCAGTCTGCAGTAGTTCGGCAGAACCAGTAGCTATTTTTTTGTTGCCTAGGCCCAGAATGGACTTCCAGAAGCAGTATTCACACAGAGAACCGGTTTTTCACATATTTGAATCCCACCACTGGTCACTTCCTATACACTGATTGGCATATTGCCTATTTTTTTGTTTCTTTATCTTTCTGACCTGAGACATGTTAACTGTGTGGCATGTAATAGGAAGGACAAGCAAAGTATTCAAATCAATGTTGTATCACAATAACATACTGTAGATATTCCAAGCTGTGAGAAGAGCACCACTGATTTAGTTTCAGCCAAAGTTCTTCACACAAAGAAACAATATCCTAGAAAACCACTGGCTTCAGATTTTAGAGCCATACTACACCATTCTTGCTGTGGGCTGCCTACTTCAGCACATTTGATAGATTTATGAGTAATAAAAGGGAAGTAATAAGGTCAAGAAAGTAAAAAGCTTACCTATTCAAAACAAAAAAACCTAAAAGTGTATCCATAGTTAAGTATTTCTCCCCTGTGCTCACGACAACTTTAAAATGGATATAAAAAATTCTGCCTGTATAAAAAATTGTGCAACAGCTTGCAACGTATTTAGGACAGATTGCAGGTCTTCCCAATGGACAATTGGCTGTTGATGCGTCCTCCTATCTTTTTCTTCCAGGAAAGCAAATTACCACTCTTTCCTTCTTGTGAATGGGAGCTTTATGCTTTTATGTGTGTGTTAATACATGTGTATTTTATCTTTGTGTTGTTATATATAAAAGATAAAAGATAAAAATACACAGATATGCAGGCACAAGAAGATTTTATTTAAGAAAAATCCTTTGTTTTACTACTGGATTTTTTTTTCCTAAGGCCTTTTCATTCCACTTTTAATATCAACTGACGGCTGATTTGAAATAAGACAGAATCATTTCCAATAATTACTTTTTTCTTTCTGAATCTCCTGTTTATCTGTGCTTTTAATAGTGCAGTTGTACCATTTTTTGCAGTTACTGGAGTTAGAAGGGTTTTCACCCCCCAGCTCCCAAATAGTATATAGGTTATACTGGCTGTGCTATTATAGAAAAGGGAATCTAAAAAATACCAGAGCTAATAGTAAGCTGTGGTTCAGAGAAAGTCCTCTGAGGAGAAATCAATAAATTCTGGAGCAGGCCTACAAGGAAGTAAAGCAGTCCAGCCCAAACAGTCAAATGTACTTGAAGTAACATTAAAGGAAAATACTATTTTCAAAGCCCAGCAGAATATGTGCAGGGAGTTGAATTGCCAATGGGAAAAAGATGGTTTACATCATCCATTTTTATTCTCAAAAAGTGGTTGATGTCACATTCTGGTGATGGGGCAACTAAGCAGTGCAAATAAGCCCTTTTGCTTTGAAAACATGTTCTCATATATCAAAACAAAGGTAAAAAAAATTGCTCAGATTAAATTAAAATTCTCCATTTCCTTTAATGTTGTAATAATAGAGCCCACCTTCCACCCCCCACCCTGCCCTTGCCCATCCCATCTATAATTAGATCTTACTATTGGCTGGTATTAATTTGTTTATGTTTTTAATATATGTATATACTTATCTTTTATTATTATAAGCCACCCAGAGTTACCGGGTGGTAAGATGGGCAGCCAATAAATTTTATAAATAAATAAATAGGAAAGCATATAGCCAATATCTCTATAGAAGGCAAGGCAAGATGACCATAAATAAGGAGCAAAACTGAAATTCCACAGATGAAGTTCTGCCAGATAAGACTTGCTGGAGATACAAGATTATTAAGAAATATCCCTTCCCGAGCCCCCAAAATAACAAGTAAGTAGTAAGAGTGCTTTTTAGTTGATACGTTTAAATACAAACAAGTAGGAAAAAATTATTCATTAAAATCCAAATAATTTGACATGTTGTTTCTGACAACTCAGCTTGACACCGTAAGAAGACTCATTGTTCAATTTATCAGAATAGAAGATCAGTAAAATGTAAAGCAAAACAATGCCTTTTCCCATTTGAAGTGGTGAATGAGAGAACTATTGTGCCTTTAAAAAAAGACTTTCAGGAATATTTTGCTCACTTTCAAATTATTATTTGTAGCCTTAAAATTGAAATGGGAAAACATTCAATGCAGTCTAAATCAGCATTCCCATTTTCTTTATATTTGTCCCCTGGAATAGCATTAAATGGCTTTTTAACACCAAATGCTACTGTCATTATTGACCTTAATACAAAACTTTTTTTTTAAAAAAAGTTACCAATATTTTTACATGCTCATACTATTTAAGCTGCACTTTACAAAAAATGTTGTAATTTTATTAAAATTTATCTGAGCATATTGAGGATTTTTTAAAAAAACAAAAATAACATATAAAGATAATTTCCATTTAAGTACTATTTATTGATTAAAAACAAAGTGCATTTTTTGCATAGTTAATGCATTTTTAAGCAAATCAACCCAATTTAGGGAATGAAATACAGTAATTGGTCAGAAGGGTGACCACTAAAGTGTGTGTGTGTGTGTGTGTGTGTGTGTGTGTGTGTGTGTGTGTGTGTGTGTTTCAGCTTTTGGATTTATTTTTGTTTCAAAGTGAAATAATTTTTTTTCTTTCTGCAATTTACTGTTAATTCCTTTTTTTTATTGACTATTGACTGCCACGCACAGTTATTTCTTGTGAGATGGTCACCTATATAAAAATAAATAAATAATGTCACAATGTAATTATCTGAGTACAGTGTACTTTTATATCAAATACTAAATGTTAATTAGAGTTCACTTCACTTTTTGTTTATGACTCAATCCTGTGACAAAGTGAAAGAAAAAAATGAACACCAAAGTCAAAGTCAGCAATATTGAAAATCTGCTAGATATACAGTAAATCCTTTTCTAAATTAATTGAATTCTTGATTAATGCAAAAAACCTCCTAAATTGATATTTATGTTCCTTGCAATGCAAAACAGAAAAGTTGTAGTTTGAAGTACTTCAAACTGGCACATTTCAGACAACATTAAGATAAACATTTTTTTAAATTTCTTAATTGCTATTTGTATGACCATATGATGGAGGATGTATGACATATTATGTAAGCTGCATTGCTACCTAGATGTGTAATTTCAGGTGATAAATACACTAAAGGATGACACTTTTATAGGACTTTTAGGGATTACTCTAATTATTTTATGTATATTAAATATTTTTAGGTTTATTTTTAAAAATAAGAATAAAGCTACATCTGTAAATCAAAATAGGGTTTCAATTTGGATATGGATAAAATTGTTATAAAGCTTTATCTATACATACTAGGGATGTGCATATGTTGAATATATGCCTTTTTAGCCCTACCCTGCTATCTGCCACATATACTTCCCTCCCTGCATTTCATAATACCTTTAAAACTGTTTTTCCAATGTGCCTTGACTTCTGATTTGATCATAGTTCTGCTTGCATTATTAGTATTGTTTTTGTTTACCCTTTGTTGGATACTCAGGCTCAATTCCATTCATTTACTTTAAGCCAGTCATTATCTTTCATCTCAACCTACCTTATGGCTAATTGTTCTGAAAAGTACTATTTCATTTAGGAATAGGAAAAGCAGAATTCTACTCTTTTTATGCCTTTTCCAAACTCCACACTTCTTTTTTTCTCCTGCATGACTGAACTCTTTCCATTAGAAGACCCAATTTCCTTGCTGTCTTCATTCATTTTGTCTACTCAGAAGCCTCTTATGTCATTTTGTGATATAATTTCATTGTTTCCTCCTGGTTTAACTTCATTCACTTTTGCTCTGTGATGCCAGTATAATTTGCATTAATTTCCTCACTTTCCCAACTTTACTACTATGTCCTTGAGTTACATGTGTATTGTACAATACCTTGCAGAAAGGGGATAAATTTCAACCAGGCTGATATTTTTTTCATATCACTATACCTTTCACGAATGATTCTTTCAAACCAAGGATGTTGAGTTTTAGATCTCTTTTAAAAATGTGATGTTCTGCTTCATCTGCTGAAATTTAATTTCCTATAAAACATGTTTTCAGAGTAAACTTAAAAATGTAAGATAAATCTTTATGTTGGTATATATCAGAGGAAGGAAGGAAGGAAGGAAGGAAGGAAGGAAGGAAGGAAGGAAGGAAGGAAGGAAGGAAGGAGGGAGGGAGGGAGGGAGGGAGGGAGGGAGGGAGTCTGTGACATTTTCTTCCCTGAAATTATGCACAAGTCTGTTAATACCACTCTACTGCTATTCATAGAAAAAATGTATGGCAGTAACTTTACAATTTGTTAAATGGCAAATCAGATTTCTTAATCCCTCATTGTGATGCAAAGAGGCAATTAGATAATTAGTTCTGGTCAAATATAAACTCCACTTTGCTGAAAACACCTATGAAGCCATTATATACAGGAATCCTTCTTTACTGATATCAACAGAATGCATGATGTATTGATAATACTGTTCAAAGAAGTTCATTTAATTAGGAAAAGATCTTTAATTTTAGTTCAGATGTTCTCTTTCTAAATAGGTATTTGGGTGAAAGATCAAAAGATCTTAGATCAGGCTATGCTAAAAATATATCATAGGGAAAAAAAATCTCTTAACTGAAATGCTTTTGCCCCAAGCACTGACATACTCCTTCAGTGCTAAAAACAATGTCTACAGAACATCTTTTTCCTCTTCCTGCAGCATATGATCATTTATGCATCCTAGAAATGACTCAGTAAAATATCTCTTTTAAGTTTCCAGGGGATGAGCAGTGCTTAGTTCAATTTTGATTTTTACACATTAAATGATGCTACTCTCCAGGGACATGGCAACAGCGAACAGTTGAAGTGTTCACTGAAGAAAAAAAAATTCCCTTCAGCATTTTTAATTTCATACTGCTGTTTCTGCTCTTTCTTCCAAATCAAACCACTCCATTTGTTTAAAAACTAGCTATGATTAATCTGCTTTGAGTGTACACCATTTTTCTTTATTCTTTTTTTCTTTGACTTAATATGCTACCAACTACTATTCCCTTATGATGGGATACAATAAAAGAACAGAAGTTAAACATTAAAACAGTTAAATTAGCCATTGAAACAAACAAAATAAGAATAATCAATTATTAAAAATAACAGTTAAAGACAGGATTTAAAGATCTTAATGCAAGATGAGTTTCAGGAATCTTAAAAAACAAATAAAGGAGTTATCTACCTCAATTATATAGTAAGGGCATTCCAGAAAGCTGGTGTGGAAATAAAGAAAGAGTTTCCATAAGCTGAACCTGCAGCAACCAGAGGAGTGTTGAGCATCTGTTATATTCTAAAGATTCTAAAATTCACAACAATCTATATTCTAAATTAATATTAAAGAACTCTGATTGGAAGTTTAATTATTTTTCATGTTTATGTAAAAAAAATACATAACACATAATAAATATTGAAATATGTAAATATTTGTCCATCAATTGACTTTATTCCTGAGATATTCTAATTCTTTTACATCAACAAAAGAACATTTGTTTGTGTGTTGTGTGTGTGTGTGTCAGTGTGTGTCTTTGTGTGTAAAAACATACTGCTTTCATAAAGCAAAAATGAAAATTGCAATCAGTGAGACTCATTAAAATTTCATAACTCAGATTAAAACCAGAATATTGTCACTGGAATTTAAAAGATCAGAAATTGTATATTGAATAAAAAGAATATCCTATAACTGGATGAAGGAAGGAAGGAAGGAAGGAAGGAAGGAAGGAAGGAAGGAAGGAAGGAAGGAAGGAAGGAAGGAAGGAAGGAAGGAAGGAAGGAAGGAGAAAAAGAGAAAAAGATTATAAAATAGGGTCTTTTTTCCTGATGACTTCCAACCATATTTGCATTAACTACAAACTATACTGGTCTAAATTTGGCATTTCCCTGGCCTGTTCTGATTCTGTCTCTGTAGCCACTGTTCCAATATTTTCCAGTTACCTCACATTTATCCAAGATTGTTGTTGTTGTTAGTTGCAAAGTCGTGTTCAACCCATCATGACCCCATGGACAACGTTCCTCCAGGTCTTCCTCTACCATCTTCTGGAGTCCATTTAAGCTCATGCCTACTGCTTCAGTGACTCCATCCAGCCACCTCATTCTCTGTCATCCCGTTCTTCTATTGCCCTCAATCTTTCCCAGCATTAGGCTCTTCTCCAGTGAGTCCTTCCTTCTCATTAGGTGGCCAAAGTACTTGAGTTTCAACTTCAGGATCTGCCTTCTAAAGAGCATTCAGGGTTGATCTCCTCTAGGACTGACTGGTTTGATCACCTTGCAGTCCAGGGGACTCGCAGGACTCTTCTCCGGCACCATAGTTCAAAGGCCTCAATTTTTTTGCGCTCAGCCTTTCTTATAGTCCAACTTTCACAGCCATACATTGCAACTGGGAAAACCAAGTATCCAAGATACTGGGTCACAAAGCCTTACAGATTTCATATGTTGATACTGTCCTTGGGAGCATCAGAATAAAAGGCCATACATTACTCTTATACCAGTGGAATGAAAGATGACTTAATTCTGTCTCACTCATGATCTGGGCATAAAATAAAATAAATACTAAGGGATATAGTATAAAAGGAGATTTTACACATATGAGGCTACCCTTGAAAAGTATCAGAAAAAGGGGAGAAATATGTATTTAACATGGATACATCTAAGGAACGCTTAAGCCTGCTTCATTCATGGGCTACAGACAAAAATGACGGCAATATTTTATGCACAAGGCAAATTTTAAAGTACACTGATCACAGAAACTTATATCAGTTGTTAATTGCAGAGATCATTTTGTCCATATCCCTGCCTGTGGATATTCCAATGTATCACATTTATTTGCCTTACCTCTCCATGTCTATATCTTTGAAGTTTGAACTTGAAAAAAAGCATAGCCAATAGGCTGGCTGTTTAAGACAAGAAACAGGTTTTAAAAAGCATTCCAAAAAAAGCAAACTATCCTTTTTTAAATATCAATTTGTTTTATGCCTTATATTTTCATGTTTTATGCAATGGCCAGAATAGTTTTTACATAAAGGTAAAGGTAAAGGTTTCCATTGTCCAGTCATGTCCGACTCTAGGACACTATGCTCATCTTTGTTTTTTACCTGAGGAATCCAAAGACACTTCTGTGGTCCTGTGACTATATGCTGAGGTGCATGGAAAGCTATTACCTTCTCACTGAAGTGGTACCTATTTATCTACTTGCATTTGCATGCTTTCGAACTGCTACATGGGCAGGAGCTAAAGCGAGGATGAGAGCTCACCCTGTCACGCAACGCTCGGGTCTTGAACCAGGGCTTTCTAGTCAACAAGCCTAGCATCTTTAACCACTGAGCCATCACACCCCTCAGTTTTTACACAGGATAATTTTATAGTGATCTACACCTTATTCATTTTATCTCTATTCAGGTTTCATTTGCCAATATATAATTTTCTAGTTTTTCTTTTTTTTCTTATTCTGCCTTTTAGACTTATTTGAATCATCTTGATTACATTATGACTGGTTTTTGTATGTTTCCCTTCCTCATCACCTCATCTTTCCTTTTTATATTGTGTTTTTCTATGCTGGTTTTTAGCCATAATATAATTAAGTTTCAATTTTAAAGCAACTTAGTTTGCCATTTGGCAAGTTCACATGATTTATCAAGAAAAAGGCTTCAGGTTCTATGATACAAACATGGGAAACTGCCATATCTTACCCATACATAGCTAATTATCCGCAATGACTGACAAAACGCTCAAACTGGAAGTTTTCCCAGTTTATTCAAAATGGCCAGCAATTAAAGCTGGCATCTTCCACATATAAAGAACTATGAGTCAACTTCCCTTTCCACAATATTGGAGATATTCTATAGAAAGTGACAATAAAATCGGATGATATTTTTTTTTTGCAGTGGTGATGGGGAGAAATAAATATACTTGGTGCTGCTTGAGCTCTCTTATTTTCATTTTCTTTTTTATTTAAGCACAAAATACTGTTTTTTCTTACTATCTTTTCTATATGGCACAAATGCTCTTATTGAAAATGTATACTTGATCCTATTAAAGCTGATTTTATACTTGGTTGCGTCTTGAACAATAATTTCAGAAAAGCTTGATAGTATCTAAGAACATATCTGCAATCTCTAAAAGTTCTGGAAAGTGAGCAGCCTATAGAACAATTTTTAAAAAACAGAAAAAATAGACAAAGTTATTTCACCAATGGCTAAAATTTTCAAGATTGAAATTCAAGTATATTCAATATTTTCTGTTCCTAAAACAGTAGCTGGTCTGGATTTAAAAAAAAATATTTAATCCATATTAGATGTAGATGTACCTGATCAGTTAAAAGATGGATCAGGGAATTAGTTGCTGTCTTGAATGTTATTCTAGAGGGAAATATAGGGTATAAATCTAAAAAATAAATGTTTTCTATATGTTCTTCAGCTATGTAATACCATTTGAATAATTTATAGTAATTTGCATGATTACAATAGACTTGGATATGTTCATAACAGAATTCTTTACAATATGTGAGAAAAGCACCTAATTTTTTAATGGCCACAGGCTATGAATGCGGTAAGAGAAAAATGTAGCCATGTCTGGCTATTGGCTATTAAACTGAATATAGGAACTAATATAGGAACTAATTTTAAAAAGTCTTAGCATCATAACAAAGCAAATCTACTAGCAAAAAATAAAATAAAATGATAAATAAATCTAAAATATAAAAATAAAATATTTAATACTCTTAGTGATTATACTGTATATATTGTCTACGTGTGTGCAATTTTATATTTGAAATATGTAAAATTCATTGTTTTTATTTCCCTTTGAACTATTTTCTTTTTTTATGGCACAACAGAATCTATTTCCTTCTGTCTGTTCCTTACTCTTTCATATAAAACAAATGACCACATACTATGAAAACTTCATATAAGAGTGACAGAGAAAAAAATCATGTTGGCCATAAAAATCCTGTTGACTTGGGAGCCATTTGTTTATTTCTTTAAAAAGTGAACCACATTGCAAAATATCTAGATGAAATTAATTTGTTGTATCTGTGCAATATTTCTGAACAGCAGTACTCGAATAAAGCCAAATAAAACAAAGATTTATTCTTTACATTCCTGTAGGGCTCTTTTTTATTTTTATTATTTTGAGACATTCCAGATTTTTAGTCTTTTCTTATCATATCTTTGAATATGAGGGGAGGTTAGGACTATTATCTAAATATTTTTTTTATTTCTCTGCCTTTTAACTAATCTTTTCTCTTTTTTATTATTTAGTATTTTCATATATCACAGGTCTGAACATTTCTTTTCTGCATTAGAAAGTTACAGTTTGAAAACTTTCTAAAAGCAAAATAAGTATTGTTCTAAATTTCCATTATTTCTATCATAAGTATCATGAATTCAGGACTATGCTCTTTTGATCCTGTGAAGTTATACTGACTCTTTTTCTCAATCAAGCATTTCTTTTTACCTACAAGCCAGAATCCTGCCTTAACTAGATAGGAGATGCCAATGTGATGCCAATGTGATGCCAATGTGATGCCAATGTGATGCCAATGTGTCTATAGGGGGCGAAACCTTGGCCCCCTCAGAGAGGGTGCGCAACTTGGGAGTCCTCCTGGATCCGCGGCTGACATTGGATGACCAATTGTCGGCCGTGACCAGGGGGGCGTTTTATCAGGTTCGCCTGATTCACCAGTTGC